>NC_084663.1:20024543-20327574 GCF_028389875.1 Rhea pennata
TTTTTTTATCTCAGCCTCAGATTATCCTAAAAGCATGAAATATCTTAGAAGCATTTTGTTTATTTATGGTTTAAGTGAAGAGAGCTGTATTTCCCATCAGTGAAGATACAGAGATGTAGATCTATCAAATGAGAAAGAGACATAACATCCATTAACGATAATGTGAGTTCTATGCATAAAAGTGTGGAACAAAACACTGTTGCCTTCTTTTGGAAGTCATTTTTCTGTATCAAGTACTAAACTTCTAAAACAATAGAAATGCCTAAGTCCAAATCTCTGAATACAAAACAGTATAAATATGATTTTATTTAAAAGAGTTCATTTGGGCTGACAACCAGTGAGCTGTGGCTGTGTGATAAACTTTGGCAAATGTGGTTTATAATGGAAATGCTGACAGATTCCCTGCCCTCAAAACACTATCGTTATCTATTGCATTGCACATTAAACACACATACCACCTGATAAATACATAACATGTTAAATCTGATAAAACTTTTACTAAATCAAACAGACAAGGAGTTGAACATGATAAACAAGTTCCTATATCTGATCCATCAGTTTCAGAAATAGATAAGTAAACCACTGAGTATGATACAGTACATCACTGTCATGTGATTAAGGTCACCCTTGGGAATTACTACCCTCTGAGTGAAAGTTACAGTTTAAAAATCTGGCCATAAGATTTTATTTATCTACTTTTAATTGGATTCACAAGCTTAATATCAAACTCTATGAATTAGTGAATATCTGACATACAAGGAGACTTCTACATTGACAGTAGTCAAACAAGTGTGTATCAACTGGCATACTTCAGTCTCCTCTCTGTCAGTATAGTCACTTCCTTTATGCAGAAGTTTACTCATCTTAGCATATAAGTATATGTTAACTTTTCAAAAATGATACAGAAGGTGAAAGCTAGTTAGACCAGGAATGTATTTGTCCACAAAAAATAGATTGTTCGTAGTGGGAGTTACTTTATCAAGTGAGTTCTGCAGGAGGGAAAGCAGCAGCAGTGAGAGAAGAGCAGAGTTATCAGCAGGCTACTGAAAAGGCTGCTTTGTTAAGCATGACCTAAAAGATGAGTGGATTAGCCGTTGCTGTTTGCCGGCGAGAACAATGTGCTGATTGCACGTCATATGAGGCTGAACTGCTGGATGTGAGAGTTAATATTTCATGGGGACCTTCTAAACCTTTTAAGTATGTTGCTAGGCTTCATGTAGTCCTCTGCTCTCAATTTTTTCTAAATGCATTTCTCAAGTACACATGAATAAGCTACTGCTTTTAGCTGGTAGAAGGATCAAATTAAAATTCTCTGCCTAGCTACTGTGCACATCAGTTCAGCACATTAGATTGTGCTTTAAGTACCTATATGCTATTCATGCTTTCTTTTCTACATGTCACAGTCATTGGCTTCCCCACTCATTAGTGTTCAGAGCCAGTAGGTTGTTATAGTGGGGCATGCTAGTAGGACTCTTGGATGTGCAGAGTCTTGACTTGGGTCAGCAATGGATTCTCAAAGCAATGACCAAAATTCCCTAGCATGGATTATTACAGATGGGACTAATCACAAGGAAATATTGCCTAACTTTTTTGGATGCATATTTCCATAATTTTATTTTTATTATTCACTTATCAAATAATGATCTATACCATATTAAGTTCTACTAAACTGTCACTGAAATGCTCTATGGAAAGAGAGAGAGAATATTAAAAAAAAATCCTCGTTCTTTTTTAATGGTTCCTTTTCTGTATCAGCGTGTGCCCTTATGTTTTGTTGAAAGTCCTCAGGAAAAGATGTGCCTGACTTTTAGACATTGATGAATAGCTTCTCTTTAATTTAGAGTTCTCTGGTTGAGTTTTCTTCGGAAGATTTCAAATTTGATTATCCAGCCACTGTTATCTTTAATATCTTCCTGTATTTTCCCAGGTAGTCTTGCAGTATACAAAAATACCAAAGCAAGACAATTTTTGCATGCACATTAAATTAATTCTTTTTACAAAAGTTTGTTGGAAATGTAAAGGCTGCTACTTGCTTAGAAATTACTTTGGGATTTCTCTTTTACTTTGCATCGTTTTATAAATAGAAAAAAAAGTTGTGATATCTTGAAAAGCTTCCATTCAATTCTCTTCCATATAAAACCTAATTTGATGGATAACCTGTCAAATAGATGTTTAGCTGCAGTGTTTAACAATATCTGACAATGTCAGAGTCCAAGGTTCAAACTTGCCTTATGCTATCTTGTAATAATTTATCCTTCTCTTCTTACTTAACCATAAAAGTTCACAGGTGTGAAAAAGTATCCCTGAAAGAGTCCTGTCGATGGCATTTAATAAATTCTAAATTCTAATATATTTTTTCTAAATTCAGTTTTCTTCAGGAGGAAGCTCTTAAGGAAAAAAAACCATCATTTATCTAAAAAAAAAAAAAAAAGACTTTAATATCCAGAAGATTTCCTGTCTGAAGTAGTTGTTGATCAGAATTGCTTTGCTCTGCTAGCAATGACCCATTTGAGAAGCAGAATGAAAGAGTATAGCAGTGTGTCCAGGCTTCAAGGAGCAGGATGAGGAAGAAGATCCACCTTCAGGCTAAGCATTTGTGAGAGCATTCTGGGAGAAAGGAAGCTACAGAAAAGACTGACATTTTCTGAGGTAGTTATTAACACTCATTTAAGAATTCAGTTTTAACAGCTGTTTCAGAAATCAGATGTCTGAGTGTACCAGCCATTTCAAAACAGACTGAAACTCTTCAAGCACAGCCAAAGGTTTGATTCTCAATGCATGAAAACATGGTTGTCATTTAGTTAAACTTGTTCTTGGGAAATCTCTACAAATTCATGTGGAGGTTATACCTTCACAGCTGTTTTCTAGCCCTGATTTCTATATCTCTTTCCAACACATCCCACAAGTGATAACCTCAAGATATCATTAGTTGTGGCTGGCTATATATCCATATTATGGATAAAGAAAATCTACACAAAAGATTTGTTATTAAAGAAAATGGCAATGCTCTTGCTGATTTCATTCTGCTTTGTATCTAACGATAAGCTTTCACTAAATTTGTGGAGGGAAAACAATATTTGCAGGTATGAAAAGAAATCCCTAAATCTAATTACAGCTATTTCTCTTCTCATGATTGCTGGCTTTGCCAGTGTCATGTTTTGTATGCAGCACAATATCATGCTAGATATCTCTCTCCTAGGTTTCTTAAGGGTGTAACTTAGACCAATCCAAAAATGCTCTTCCTGATTCATCAACTTGTCATATCTCTGTTTTATAATTGAAATAGGGACATGAAATTATTTTTCAGCTTTCAAAGTGTTGCAGAAAAATAAAAAGAATCCTATGGTATTCTTGTGAGGATGTTTGTGTTTCTAATTCAGGGGGCTGGAGGGGGCTGCCTTTGAAAAGAAACCTAAAATGCGATGGAAGAGCAGTGTTAAGAAGTTCACTTCTTGCCTGCCCAGCATATTCTACTGCAGTCTTTGTCACCCTCTTTCTAAACAAGAGACATCACCTCACTATAAAGAGGGAAAGGGGTTAATAAGAAAGCAGTTAATAAGAAAAAGAAGTCATCTGTCCATCACTTAGTAATGGAGCTCAAAAGAAACAGTGCCTATTGCAAAGAAGCGATCATGTGAGAGAAGCATGCCTCAAGGATAAACGAGCAGGCCAAACTGACAGCAAATCTCAGCCCAAACAAAAGTCATCACACAGTGGTGTGCTAGTTAGCAAAGCAGGCTGTTACTAGCCTGCTGCCAGTTGTGCCACAGAAAAGACAGTGAATCAAAAAGAACTTGGAGAATTACAAAGCAAACAGATGTAGAGAGTGACACAACTGGAAGCATAACCACTGCATAATCAAAAATAAGTGATATTTGTAGTGGATTTTGCTCTTTTTCAAATCCTAGAAGAAATTGAGAACCACAAAGTCTGAAGAACCTAACAGAATAAAACAAAACCAAAAGAAATTGTACCTTGATGTTCTTCTGACAAGATTTTGACACCCTGCTTTTAAAAAGATAAATCCTCTGGTATAAATAAAGTACAGTGTACACACATGCTACATTTCAGGATGTGAACATTTGTATTGAATTCTACCAGAGGGAGACTACTTGAAAATGTTCAACTCCTGACTTGTGCTGTTCATATATAGATACTTACTACATGAGTATTAAATGTAAGTGATGTAAATGTTAACTACTTTATAAAGAAGACCTGTCCAGCTACTAAACCGTGCCTTCATTCCAGAACTGTGATTGGAAGTGGTATGCAAAATGTCCTTTAAAAAAAAATATATATATTTTTGTTGTCAAATAAATAAAAATGTGCAATTTAGACTTAGCATTTTCTTTTATAACATCCTTTAAGGTAAAATTCATGCTACCTAGATCCCCTTTTTTTCTAACAAAAATCAACAGAGATGTTTGTTGCTTGCATATTAGAATATCTGAAGAATATGCAGAAAGTAGATTATGAGATATATGTCAAGGAATAACGTCAGAAAAGATAACAGAAAAAAACAGCCATCAAAAAGTTCTGCTAAAGCATGAAGCTGTGGTGTTTGAAGGACAAGATTTCTAATCTCTGCAGCTCTGCAAGGAATAAGGGAGTACAGTAGAAGAAGCAAATACGAGGAAAACACACTGTCTCAAAGAGTCAGCAGAGGTATTTAAAGATTCAGCTAACAAAGAGGCTCAGGTTGGTAGGAAAATAAATAAATAAATAAATAAATTGGCATTCAGTTGCAGACTAAATATGAGACCAAAGAAGCTGTAGATACAGAAATGTTTGAAAGACTTCCTATGTCTCTCAGAAAGGTGGTATAAAACAAACAAAGAAACAAACAAACCAAACTAATTTGAGAACCAAAGGTTTTGATTTTACTAGCAAAAAATACTGAGAAAAATCAAGATTATAATTACTGATGTCAAAGTATAAACACTTCAATGTTTATGTTAGCCAGACCATATTTTAGGACACTTCTGACATACTTGCTTTGAGTACACTGTGTGATGTGAGGAGTCTCATTTTAAAGTTTCCATATTATGTAATGCTATAGTATTAGAAAATGGCTCATTAAGGTTACATTGTTTTTCAAATGTTTTTCAAATAGAAGAAAAGCAAGATGCAATAACAAAAGATTTTTCTTTAGTCTTCTGTATACTGTTTGAAAAATGGAAGCATGAGATAATAGACTGTGAAGTTATTACTGAATCATTAACTTCCGGATTACAAGCCATCCTGCCACATTTACAATTCAGTGTCTGTAATAGGAACCTAAATCATGCTAAGTTTCATTTGTTTATGTCAATCTCCTTTTAACACTTTAAAGAAAACAAATATTTATCATCACTGAAATTTTTCTTGTTTCACCATTTTATTTTCCAAACACAAGTAAAACCAAAAGTCTCTCAAACTAGATGCCCTCCAATGTGATTTTTTTTTTTTTTTTTTGAACTTTTTTGATTTTGGTTTTGGTTTTGGTTTTAAGGTGATGTTAGTCTGACATTTATGCCAAATATTAGATCAAAATAGTTTTCTGTTATAGCTGGGCTATAACACCTTGAAAAATTATGCAACATAAATAATCACAGAGCCTTGTGCATATGTTCATCTATGACTACACTAAGTACATCTTCATACTATAAAATATATTTATTACAGTCATTTTGCTCTAATGTTGTTCTTTGAGCTCAAAGTTCTTTCTTGCTGATGAGTATGCTAGACTTGTACATCTCTTTAATCATAATCTAAAAGTTAAAAATGAAGGCTTTAAAAGCCAAATGAATTGATTATTAATGTAAGTATTTAGCAGATAAGAGAGAGCTTAGCTCTAAAGGTTCACAATGGAGAAATAGAATGGATTGCTGGAAGAATAGGCATTCCTGTGTTAGGTGATTTGTTTTTATTTACTGTTACAAGCACTGATTTACCGAAAAGGTAGTGATTTTATTGCTTGAATTAGTCTTGTGGAAATGTAGTTGGTTTAAACCATAAACAACTTCTAAAAAACAAGGGTATTATATATGAAAAAAATGTTAGAAAATAACACCTATAAAATCAACTCACATTTTACCTTTGACCAGCATTAAATTCTATGGCTTTTTAATTTTATAATGCAAAAAAGTAACTTTATCGGAATTGTATTTCAAAATGTTTAATCAAACCAGTGAATACTTTTGCATTCAAGCTCTAAAATTGCTTATAATTCACAAACTCTGTATCTAGTAAGTTGTACTATAACAAAAAAAAGGGAACTCTGCAAATACTTTTTTTTTCACTTAAAGATTTACGTAGCTGTTATAAGGAGATTATCCATGTCATAGGAAGTAGATGACAAATGCAATCTTTTATAGAGAAAAGCCAGGAACCAAAGAGAGAGGGTTTTCAACAGAATAACACATTCTAGGGCTTCCATTCCAGTAGGCACCCTGAACCTTCACTTTTCTCTATCTTATAGGAAAATCAGTACTTTTCGACAGTAGTAATTATTTTGTGAGTGGAATATGATTTAATTAGTAATAATAACTTATCCTTCTTTAGTGATCTATTTTGGCCACCTAGAGTTTGAACAGTATCTGATATTTGCAAGGAATCTTTTAATTAATTTTGCCAACTTCTGGATGAAATGGAGCAGATAGTGTTTTAAGATGGTTTTCTATTAGTAAGGAAAACATCAAAAGCAAATCAAAGACTAAACTTCTTGGTGAATTTATGTAATTACAGTTAGGTGCTCAGGCACCATATTGATGAGTGTAGTATAAATAGATTGGCATGTCACTTTAATGGAGACTCTTAATGTTATTTTACTGTGAAATAATTCTGGATTTCCTTCCTCTGAATGCTGAATTCAAAGGAAGAAAAATATGTTTGATGGAAGTAAATGAGAGCTGAGATAATTTTTAATACACAGTGAACTGAGGCAGCTACACGGTTTTTAAAGTCTAATTTTAAACTGTATTATTACCATAGAACCATTACAATCTATCATGTCATTGGTGCTGCCATATAGACACACTAAATCCATATCCTAAATTCCTGGTGATTTTTTGGGGATGATTGCTTGTGTGCAATAGCTGCTTCTCTGAGCAAAACAACTTACATGGGCATTTTTCCTTATGTTTAGAGAACTGACTGAGTCTGAATTACAGGCTTTCAAAAAAGGGAAGATAATGCTAATATGGAGGTATTACTGGAAGGGATGAGATATTACCACAGTGATTTCATTAGTTGTACAGGCTCTTTTTTACATTTCACAAATAGGCCAGGCAGATCCATTTCATTTATATCCCCCCCCTTTTTTTTTCCCTTTTTGCTTCATTTACCTGTTAATCTTCTGTACTACAACAGAGTTTGTACAGGACTTCATATCCCACCTTCCATCTGCCTTTGAGCAGCTTTGTGCTGATGCTTGCCTGCCTACAGATGCTTCCAAAGCAAGCAGCCGTGGGTGCTGGTGACTGAACCCCATTCGCTGTTTCAGTGCAGCTGAAGAGAATGACAAAATTACATCACTTGCATATGCAAGTGATATTGATATTAAAGTGCATACTAAAGTTGAGGGGGAAGGGAAGGGGCATGTTTCTGAACATGAAATATTTGTACACACAAGTGAAAAGAATATGAACAAGGGCAAATACAGCACTCCCCAAGGTCCATAGCCTCAGAAATGTTTGTGCATTGCTCAGCTCAGCATTGCAGTGCAGACTCCACACACAGCTTGCTGTTCAGTGGGATTTTCCAACAGTTTTCCATCTTCCTCTGCAGTGCAGATGGTGGCGGGAAAGCTTTTCAGTAGTTTAGGAAGCTTTTCTGAGTGGGAAACTGTTTACATTATCCAGAAACAAAAAAGCTTTGAGAAGAAAAGAGAGCTTAGATTGGAGAGGGGTACTTGCCTCCCTACATTCAATATCATCAGCTAAAGAGCCTCTGGTGTTGGTCTTTAGGGCAGTTGATCACCTTTGTCAGCCACCAAGGTCCAAAGCCAGCTCACCTATCCTCCCGTCTGTCCCTACTCACTGTCTGCGGTGTAAGTGCAATTCCTGCTGCTGACAATATCCTGATGCAGGGTCAGGTTGACTATAGCTGTTACGCAGGTTTTCAGGTCACCTCTGGAATGGAGTCCTCCCAGGGAATTCCTGCACTTTGATGCTAAAGTTAATGTAAGCCATTAGAGTTTCAAAATAAAGCCCTGAGTAGACTAAGGGTATTTGAACCTTCAGTGCTTGCTTTCTAGGCCAGTGTCTATAGGAACTATCAAAAATTACTCTGTAGCTTGTACGTCACAGAAATTTAAACCTCAATCCAGACTGCATCCTCATGTACTCTATTCAAAACCTACAAACAAGCTGTACATACAAAAAAGATAATTGAGAGATTACATTTTGGTAGTTGCTGTCTCACTCTAGAAGAGTCAAAAGCCAGTCAAGACAGACTTTTCAATATAAAACTGCACCTCGCCCTGGAGCATTTGATGAGAGCTGTTTGTCACATGACCATGATGCTTTGGAAGTTTGAGACATTATTCCACTTCCTTCGGAGTTCAGCACAGCTGAGAGACTGAAAACTATGAAATTGCTCTAGCTGCAAGGGGGTTCCTGTGCTTTCCTGGGTTTTCTAGCAAGGTAGACCTGCCCTTTTCAAAATCTATGTGCTGGTGGCACAGAATTTCAAAGTATCTTTCCTTTTTGTCTCTTGAATGTACTAGTCAAGTGCTTCCACATTATGTTCTGCACACTATCTGGTTCATGTTTAGTAGCTCAAAGAACTGCATAACATGAAAAAAAAGCTTTCTTTTTCTTTTAAAATTTATTTCTATTTTCTGTGCTTTTCTACTACAGAGGTGTTTGTATACATCCTTACTTGTTCTGTGCAGCTTTGGTTTTGTATCCAGTAGCAACTTTCACATGAAATGTTCTACCAAAAAAAATAAATAAATAAAAGAGAGAGGGGGGGTGTTAATTTTTCCTAATATGCTGATGCCTTTGGGATGAAATCTGTACTTCATTGTGAGAAGCACAGGTAAACCCTAATTGTTAAACTGAAGAACCTAAGTATCTTGGATTACTCCTAGGTAGTTGTTCTCCATTCCTCACCATCTTGATCTTCCAGTCATCTAATACAAGTCTAGCCTGAGTACACTACTCACACCTGAGATTCCTTTGCAGAGTTCATACCAGAAACTACATTGAAAAGTAAGGGAGCTGGGCTATAGCCTAATACAGGATTAGGACAAAGACTTTGGAGCTGGTACCAGGAAAACTTTCTTTAATCTCTCAGTATAAACATATTATTGGTGGATATACTACCCAGAGAACTACAGCAGCACAAGATGGTTTTGAGAATCATAGTGACACTCAAGTCTCTGTGGAATTAGCTCCAACAAGCCAAAGAACAGTTTCAAAGACATATAATTCCTTCTTCCAACCATTTAAAAATGGTTGTGACTTTACTTTTCTAGCAAATACCTATTGTATCAATATCCTTGATATGGATGGAAATCTGTGGTCCCTTGCCCCTCCTCCAAGGTGGAAGGGAAAAAAAAAACCTTTTGAAACAAAAAATTTACTGGAAAGTCTCTGGACATACAATAATACAGCAAGAAGACCTGCAGGATGATTATTACTTACTACTACCTGGGAATTTAGAACATTCACTTTCACTGGAGCACCCAACCATGAACCATGCAGCAGGACCAGGATCAGGCAGCAAGCAGTATTAGTGGAACACCCCCTGCTACCCAGGATGGATGCCTCATCTGCAACCTGTTGCTGGCTAGGGAGGTTTGCTGCTCATCAGGAGAGTGCATCCAGGATATGGTGGAAAGATTGCCCAGATCTGCCCAGTCTGGGACTATTACTCCCTACTGCTCTTCTACATGGGCACCAGTGACCCTCAAAGGGTTCATACTGGACTGATACTGTTTAACATCTTCATTAATGACTGGGATGATGGGGCCAAATGCACCCTCGGCAAGTTTGTTTGCATATTATACAAAACTGGGAAGACAGGATGAGACACCAGATGATTATGCTGTCATTCAGACAGACCCTAAAAGGCTGGAAAAATAGGCCATCAGAAACCTCCTGTTATCCAACAAAGGGAAATGCCAAGTCCTCTGCCTCTGCCTGAGGAATAACTCCATGCACCAATACAGGCTGGGAGGTGACTGGCTGAAAAGCAGCTTTTGAGAGAAGGACATGGGGTCCTGGTGGACA
The DNA here is from genome assembly GCF_028389875.1 of Rhea pennata. NCBI lineage: Eukaryota > Metazoa > Chordata > Aves > Rheiformes > Rheidae > Rhea > Rhea pennata. The sequence goes on from NC_084663.1 coordinate 20,034,761, forward strand.
CCAAGTTGAACATGAGATAGCAATGTGCCATTGCAGCAAAGAAGGTATCCTGGAATGCATTAGGCAGAGCATCACCAGCAGATTGAAGGAGATTATCCTTCCCCTCTACTCTGCCCTGGTAAGGCAACATCTGGAGTGCTGTGTCCAGCTCTGATCTCCCCAGTACAAGACAGACATGGACATAATGGAGCAAATCCACAAAGAAAATTAAGGGACTAGAGCACCTGCCACATAAGGAGAGGCTGAGAAAGCTGGAACTCTTTAGCCTGGAGAAGAGAAAGCTCATCGGGGAGTATACACACCTTATCAATGTGTATAAATACCTGAAGGCAAGGAGAGAGACAGACTCTTCCCGGTGTTAATCAGTGAAAGGACAGGAGGCAATGGGCACAAACTGAAATATAAGACATTTCATTTAAACTCTTAAGAAAAAAATCTTTTACTGTGAGGATGATCAAACACTGGAAGAGGTTGCTGAGAGAGGTTATGGAATCTCCGTCCTTGGAAATATTCTAACCTGATGGACACAGGTGTGAGCAACCTGTTGAAGCTGACCTTGCTTTGAGCAGGGAATCTGGACTAGACAGTCTCCAGAGGTCCCTGCCAATGATCCTGTGATTCCGTGGTTCTGTTTCAAGATGTTTTCTTTTATATGTTTATCTGATACGACCTTTTGTAGAGCTCATTATTTAATAAACCATTAACCTTTAAAATGTTTGAGTTAAACTACAGTGAAGATATTTTAGTTATCTTTTATAACCTCATATATTAAATGTACAGTGTTAAATATCATTACCATGAGAGCATCTCCTGGAATACCTAGAAAAGCATAGTCTTTATTGCTGACCATGGGCATACCTTAGACTTTGCTTCATCTGACAGATCTGGTGTACAACATAATGTTGTCATAAACTGACAAAATCCCAGAGAGTAAGATCTCTTTCAGTGTAAGTTTTCATCAAGCTAGTGAACATCATCTTCCAAAAAGCTGATCTGAAAAAAGTTAAATAGAATTTCTTACATAGAAACTAGAAATTCCCAATCTTAATTCATTTAAGTAGTACCAGCGCTGACAGATCAGCTCTTGGGTCCATGCCAGATTGCTCATATACATAGGAGAACATGTTGGGCAGTTCAGGTTACACACTATATAAAAACATCTTGGACACCTAAGTGTTTGGAGCCCTTGTCTATAAACTATGTTAACCACTGATATTTAAGATCCAAGCACATGGTCAGAGAAACTATTTGCATTCATTAACTGCCACAATTCAGTCAATGCAGAAAGGAGTGAAAAATAAATTTAATAGAAAAAGAATAGAAGAAGAGGAGGTGCTGTGGTCATTTCTTAATCATTCAGTCTGTTCCTCAGCTGGCAAAAGTTATTAATATGTTATTCATTTCACAAAATGGCTAAATCAGGCCTAGTATAATCTGTTGGTCAGTAAACCAGTACTTCCTTCAGTTGTCACACTGGCTGGCCACTTCAGGGGCAGTTAAATTGTAATTGAGTTCATGTGAACCATTAGGTATTCTAGCATCAAAGAAAATGGAATTCAAAAGAAACTTCAAGAGATAATCTAGTTTATCATTCTCTCCCAGGACATGATCAGATCCACCTTACTCAGCCTTGAAAGATGTTTGACCATTCTGTTCTTAAAAACTTCTAGAAATGACAATTCCACAGTCTCTCTAGTCAGTCCTTTTCCATGATTTATCGTTGGAAATCTTTTCCTAATACATAATCTAAATTTCTCTTGCTCTAATTTATGACCATTACTTTTTGTTCTATCCAAGTCTGACAAAGAGAACAGGTTATTCCTTCCCTCTTTGTAACTACCTTTTACATAGTAAAGAGTGCTATTTTATATCCCCTCCAGTCATTTTTTTTTCAAATCCTATCCTTTCTTCAAAGGTCATGTTTTCAAGATCTCTGCTCATTTTTATTGTCCTTTTCTGTGATTTCTCTTATAAGTGCTGTTTTACAGTAACACAATACTGAGATGACGAATTTAAAAAGTTGAAATTCTTTTAATTTGGGAACCTGACATTTTATGAATACCTAGTTTTACATCATTCTAGTTTCATAACAAAATTTCAGGGGCACGGTGTGTAATGAATTTCAAAATAATAGTATCTTTATGAAGTTAGTTTACTCCTGGATTTAGCTGCAATGGTGTAAGATGTTGCTGACCACAACAGTCAATATAATTCAAGATGTCAATCCATGCTTCGGCTGTAGAGCTGGCATGTATAAACCAGTCTGTGAATTGCAGCTGTTGAACCATGGGTCCAGATTCAATTCTGTTGGCTTCCTCTGTGATGGCAGTAACTTTCAGCAAAGGGGCAGGATGGACAGCTGGAGGCTATAATGTCTTACATACTGCAGCTGTTTCTTTCAATATTTGGCTCAGAGGCCTTTAAGTAACCCTAACTAAATCTATCTTGACATATTCCAAAACCTACCATTACTGAGGATAGGTGTTTGTCACCTCCCTGAAGACTGACATCACATCACATCACAGAGCAATCATGGTCATCAACTATGATTATCTGTCAACTGCTGCCTCAGAGTATTCTTAACACGAGAGAGAATAAGACTGACGAAAATACTGCTTTTCAGACCAGACACTACTAAAAGGAGAAAATTACGTAAGTTTCCTTTTTTAATGAGAGCATGTGATCATCTGATTTGACAATCGTGAAGAACAGAGCTGGAGACACTTTGGGGGGTTCTTGCTACCTCAAAACATGGACAAAACCTCAGACTTGCAAAAAAAGACCTCCAACGTGGAGGAAGGGAGGGAAGTGTCAGTTTGGGTCAGAAGACTAGTAGAGAAAATGTATGAGAAAAAATATTTTTGAACAAAAATATTGACCACCATCATACAAAACAGAATGATTCAGTGGTGTTGATAATATTATTTTGTTCTAATATCATTATACAGACAATTTCATACAAAGACACAAGGTCACAGAGAAACACCAAATATTTCCAGCCACCACCTTCAATTATATTCAGGGAGAAAGTTGAGAAAGTCAAGAAAGTCAGTGAACTTTTCAGCTTCCTAGACTGAATTCAAGTGAATCCTCAGTCAGTTAATTCATAGACCTCTGAGAAGATTCACAAAAGGCTCTAGTTATTTCATGCTAAGGAATAGAATATATGACCACAGTTTTGGCTCCGGTCATTCTACTATGGTTTACTATATGAGAAATGTAAATGAGAAACAAGAAAAAATGCCTAAATCTAGATGCAGGCCATCTAAAGCCCATTTACGATGAAGTAAGCTGCTTGATATTAGATAATCTGGTTGTAACCCATCGATTCAAAAATTAAGTGACTAATTAAACCCCAAACACTAATTTTATAAATGGTTCCAGCACTTGCAGTTACCAAGAATCCAGACATGATGGAACGTTGCATTCTTGCATTCCAAAAAACATTGCATTCCTACACTGACACCTTCAGGACACAGCCCAGAGTTGCTTTCAATTTCCAGAAAATTCTCAAGCTAAAATACGTTACAGAAACCTTTTAGCAAAATATTGGACCCAGAGAATAGATTTCATTTTCATGTTTACTTAAGACTTCTCATGAAAATGGATTTACATCCCCTTATGAGTTCACTGATTCGTGATGTGTCATGTTTGACAAAGCAATTGGGACTTTTCGGTCCCAATGCTCAGACAAGTAGCTGAATAAACTTCTTTGGTATTTGCTTTCATGGAGAACATATATATAACTTTGATCAATTCCGCTGCATCTTGAACTCACTCACATCTTTTTGTTTTTCCAGTTGTTCTTGACCACTTTATAAAGTCTTATAAGCAAGAATAGTTCTCATAGTTTTTCAGTGTACTTTCCAGTAGTCTATGTATGCTTAAATTTTGTAATATTTTTTACTAGGGATACCTTTCTGCAGACCTTTCAGCATATTTTACTTTTTGCTTCTGAAGTTTTTCTAGTTTTTGTCTGCTAGTTGAAAAGGGAACTAGTGCCTGGACCCAAATACCATATTCTGAAACTAAACTATAGTTAAATTAAATAGAATCCATCAACATGGGGAAACACTGAACCAAGCAATGCTTAAGCAAATTTTACTTCTCTTAAATAAGAATTTGCCAGAAAAAGTTCCTCTGGAGTTGCTTCAGATTAATTTAAAATTTGTCATTGTTTTTTTCATTATAAGCCAATAAAGTACTTGTCTTTTATTATTATAGTGTATTACTGTATTAGAATATTATCTATTTGCATGAATACTACAATTTCCATATTCTTCTCTTTGAAACTGGTGTCTTTCTTGTTTGCCTTCATGATAGATTAATATTTCTTTATATGAACCACTTTATTGTACCTCATTTTATTGGTTTCAGCCTAGATCACAAGAGAGCACTTAATCTAATCTTAAAAAGAATTTACATCACTGACCTGTTTGTATCATCTGTGAAATGGATTACAGGAGTCAGTTCATTCACTCAAAAGGCAGCTAAAATATTGTTTTAAACTCAAAATGGACTTTCACGCAGAAGACAAATTCTGGGCTCTTAAGAGCTGTCACTTGATCATTCTTCAGACAAACTTATTTTAAGAGGAGATTGCCCAGAAAAAAAAAAAAAAAAAAAGAAGAAGAAGCGTGGAAATTTTATAATCTGTCTTCAGGTGAAAGAACTATCTCATATTCTAATATGATACTGTCATTTGAAATGCTTTCATCAGATAATGCCGGAGAGAAGTGAGAGGTACCTCTATGAACAAGAGTAGCACAGAAAACAAAAGCTTCATGTTGTCATTGTTCAACCTTCTTTTCTACCCATGGACAGTATTAATATAACATTTCTTACAAATTACATGATGGAAGTATATATGAGTCCACTTTAGTCCTTGCTTTTGTTACAGTATCTACTTCCTGAATATAATCTGTGTATAAATACCTGATGGGAGGGAGTAAAGAAGACAGAACCAAACTATTTCCAGTGGCAACTAGGGAAAGGGCAAGAGATAACAGGTACAAACTGAAAATAAGAAAGTTTTATTTTACCGTAACGGTGGTCAAGCACTGGAACTCCACAGTGTTTGTGGAGTGTCCATCCTTGGAGATATTCAAAATTCAGCTGGACATGGTCTTGAGCAACCTGTTGGAATGACCCTACTTTGAGAAAGGTTTTGGACTAAATGATCTCCACAGGTCCCTGCCAACCTTAGTGATTCTGTGACATTGTAATTTTGTGAATATAATTCATTCAGGTGCCAATTTCATTCTGAAACATCAAATTATGGGACAATAAGTGAAATGCAGCATAACTCATCATACAGATTTTCATTCAAGAATTTAATCTTCTATTACACTGTCTCATCACACCTGCAGCTCTTGGAAAGCATTTGTCAGAAGAGAAAGTCTGATCGTGATTCTGCTAGTCCTGTCCACCTGCACTTGTTAGTAATCATAGAATCATAGAATCAGTAAGGTTGGAAGGGACCTCTGGAGATCATCTAGTCCAACCCCCTGCTCAGCAGGGTCACCTAGAGCATGTTAGACAGGGTTGCATCCAGGCGGGCCTTGAAGATCTCCAGAGAAGGAGACTCCACAACCTCTCTGGGCAACCTGTTCCAGTGCTCCATCACTTTCACAGTGAAGAAATTCCCCCTCACGGTCAGGCAGAACTTCCTGTGCTTCAATTTCTGCCCATTGCCTCTTCTCCTGTCATATGGGACAACTGAAAAGAGTTTGTCCCCGTCCCCTTGATACTATCCCTTCAGGTACTTGTACACATTGATCAGATCCCCCCTCAGTCTTCTCTTCCCTAGGCTGAAGAGGCCCAGCTCTCGCAGCCGTTCCTCATAGCTCCAGCCCTCTGATCATCTTCGTAGTCCTATGCTGGACTCTCTCCAGTAGCTCCACGTCTCTCTTGTCTTGGGGAGCCCAGACCTGGACACAGTACTCAAGATGAGGCCTCCCCAGGGCTGAGTGGAGGGACAGGATCACCTAACTCCACCTAACGCCTGGCAGCTGACCTGCTGGCAACACTCTTCCTAATGCACCGTAGGAGACCATTGGCTTTCTTGGCCACAAAGGCACATTGCTGGCTCGTGGTCAATCTGTCATCCACCAGCACTCCCAGGTCCTTCTCTGCAGAGCTGCTCTCCAGAAGGTCAGCCCACAGCCTATACTGGTGCCTAGGGTTATTTTTCCCTAGGTGCAGGACCCTGCACTTGCCCTTGTTGAACCTCAGGAGGTTCCTCTCTGCCCAACTCTCTAGCCTGTCCAGGTCTCTCTGAATGGCAGCACAGCACTCTGGGGAATGAGCCACTCCTCCCAGCTTGGTAGCCTCAACAAATTTGCTGAGGAGGCACTCTGTCCCCTCATCCAGGTCATTGATGAAGAAGTTAAACAGGATGGGACCCAGTACTGAGCCCTGGGGGATGACACTAGCCACAGGCCTCCAACTAGACTCCACACCACTGATGACAACCCTCTGAGCTCTGCCTTTCAGCCAATTCTCAATCCACCTCACTGTCCACTCGTCTAACCTACACTTCCTGAGCTTCTCTAGGAGGATGTTATGGGAGACAGTGTGGAAAGCCTTGCTGAAGTCAAGGTACACAACATCCACTGCTCTCCCCTCATCTACCCAGCCAGTCATTCTATCAGAGAAGGCTATCAGATTGGTTAAGCAGGATTTCCCCTTGGTGAATCCATGCTGATCACCTGCTTTTCTTCCATATGTCTGGAGATGACAACCAGAAGGAGCTGTTCCATCACCTTTCCAGGGATGGAGGTGAGGCTGACCGGCCTAGAGTTGCCTGGGTCCTCCTTCTTGCCCTTCTTGAAGACTGGAGTGACAGTGGCTTTCTTCCAGTCCTCAGGCACCTCTCCAGTTCTCCAGGACCTTTCCAAGATGATGGAGAGTGGCCTGGCAGCAACACCCGCCAGCTCCCTCAGTACCCGTGGGTGCATCCCATCTGGACCCATAGATTCGTGGACGTCTAGCCTGCCCAGGTCTCTAATCCTATCCTCCTCAACCAAAGGAAAGTCTTCCCTTCTCCAGACTTTCTCCCTCACGTCCAGGCTGCAGGATTCCTGGGGGCTGCCCTTAGCAGTGAAGACTGAAGCAAAGAAGGCATTCAGTAATTCTGCCTTCTCTGTATCCCTTGTCACCAGGGCCTCCGCCCCATTCAGTAGTGGGGCCACATTTTCCCTAGTCCTCCTCGTGCTGCTGATATATTTGAAGAAGCCCTTCCTGTTGTCCTTAACATCCCTTGCCAGACTCAATTCCAACTGGGCCTTAGCCTTCCTCGCAGCATCTCTACATACTCTGACTGCATTCCTCTAATTCTCCCAAGTAGTCCGTCCCATCTTCTACCTTCTGTATACCTTCTTCTTCTGTCTGAATTCGACCAAGAGCTCCTTGCTCACCCATGCAGGTCTCCTGCCCCTTTTGCTGCACTTCTCCCTCATAGGGATGCACCAGTCTTGAGCTTGGAGGAAGTGATGTTTGAATAGCAGCCAGCTCTCCGGGACCCGTCTTCCTTCTACGGCCTTAACCCATGAGACTCCACCAATTAGGTCTCTGAAGAGCCCAAAGTCCGCTCTCCTGAAGTCCAGGGTTGCAATCCTGCTTGTTGCCTTACTTCTTTCCTGCAGGATCCTGAACTCCACCATCTCGTGGTCACTGCAGCCAAGGCTGCCCTCAGCCTTCACATCTCCAACCAGTCCCTCTCTGTTGGTAAGGACAAGGTCCAGCAGGACACCCTTCCTCGTAGGCTCCTCCACCATTTGTGACAAGAAGTTATCATCAATGCATTGCTGAGCCTCCTGGACTGTTTGTGCCTTGCTGTGTAGTTCCTCCAGCAGATGTCAGGGTGGTTGAAGTCCCCCGTGAGAACCAGGGCCTGTGATCGTGAGGCTGCCTCCAGCTGTCTGTAGAAGGCCTCATCAACTTCCTCTTCCTGGTCAGGTGGCCTGTAGTAGACACCCACAATAGCGTCCCCCATGCTGGCCTGCCCTTTGATCTTTACCCATAAGCTCTCAACTGCCTCCTCCTCCTCCACCCCTAGGCAGAGTTCGATGCATTCCAGTTGCTCTCTCACATAAAGAGCAACTCCACCACCTCGCCTTCCTGGCCTGTCTCTCCTAAAAAGCACATAGCCATCCATGACAGCATTCCAGTCATGTGAGCTATCCCACCATGCCTCTGTGATTGCAATAAGATCATGGTCCTGCGGTGGCACACAGATCTCCAACTCCTCCTGTTTGTTCCCCATGCTGCGTGCATTGGTGTACCGGCATTTCAGAGAGGTGGTCATGCCTGCAGGTTTCCCAGGAAGGGTGTACAGGGGCCCCCATAGCCATGTCCCAAACGCACATCCCCAGCTGCATGCACCTGTTGGAGGCCCCCCAACCCAACCTGTGTTTTGTTGTCTACCCTGTCTGTATGACACCCCCCCCACACCTCCTCCCTTCTACATAGTTTAAAGCCCTCTTTACTAGGATGGCCAACCTGCTTGCAAAGGCAAATGTGAACACATGCTGTAAATGTTAGAAATGAACATATGCTGTATATTTCTGCAGGTAGGTAAATCTTTCATGTCTTCTCAAATCCATCCTATAGAGCAAAAGCAAATCTATTTGTTAGAGCAGAGGCGGTATAGCTTTTGGACTTAGAGTTGTGGGGTTTAGTTCCATGGTTTGCTAGCTGATTTGCAAACACTGCATATTTGATAATGACTGCAGTACCTCTGAAAATGTAGCAGTTCTCAATATCAAACTCTTCTTCTTTAAGGCCTGTGAAGACATATAATAGGCTTTTGAAGAATTGCATGAGTAAACTAATGTCATTATACTCATGCAATTGAACAAAAGCAAAATAAGAATGTCAAAAAATGTCTAAATGTCTTCCACTCTCACAACTTCAAGAACAACAACTGAAATAAAAGACAAATGTAAGGGAATGAATTGTTAGCAAAAGAGGTATGTAAAATAACTACAGTAAAAGAATGTGACAAAATTGATTCAGTAGTATGCACCAGCGGCACTAAACTGCCGTAAACCCAGGGTAATAGGTTAGTTATGGTCATAGGTTTATGAATGCTTTACACTGCTGGAGAGAACTGTTATAAGAGGTCCATGACTTTAAGCATGATAAAGTTTATTCAGTTAATTGCATTCTGTACTTTTTATTTGAAATATGTTAATGGAAAAATATTATAAAAATTCATTGGTCTTTTTTCCTCTAGATGCTATCTTGTCTGATACAAAAATGTTTTCTGCAGAAAATTTCATGCAAAGTAGTATTCTAGTCACAGGGAGAAGATTATGCATTTTTCCATTGATCCTGCTCTTAAGCACTCACAAGTGTGAGTGTTGTTCATTGCCATAACTGTTCATCTGACACAATCACACATGGTACAATCAAAAATGAACCTTTTAAGCCATTAAACTTGTATTAGCTGCTGAGGAACTATTTCTTCTATTATTGAAATTAGATGAAATAACAGTTTTCTCTCACTGTCTAAAATTGATTTGAAAATGGCAAGTAATCACACAAAACGAGCTGAGATTGTACAGCTATATTCTAAAATGCCTCAACAGAGTAGAATTCCTTTCAGTAGTAAGCACTTTCCAGGGAGTTTGGAATCTATCATACAATTTTGGATGAAATTAAAGCAAGTGTAGATTGAAGAATGCAGTGTTAGTTCTGAAGTGTCTGCACAGATTACTCAGTCAGGATTGTTAATAGGAATATTTTTGTTTTACAGAAGATTTGATTGAGATGAACAAAGAATCAAATTCCACTGTGCTTGCTCTGTGATCCACTATCTTCAAGTAAGTGAAATAAAGATGTATCTGACTTGCTGTGATAGTTTTTGTTAACTACAAGAAATTGAATCTATTTGAATGTTTTCTTTATTTCTTCTCTAGTTAGAAAACTAGAAGGTATATAGCCTATTTACAGTGTCTCCAATACAGAGAATAAATATGTGTCAGGAGTGTACTACATGATATATATTTGCTGGTCTCAGAAGTGTATACTAACTTTTTGTCTGCATATATCTATATAAAAATCACATTATTCTGATTCTATCACATGATAGGTACATTCTCTTTAAGACAATCTGTTTGAGACGTGTCTGTTGATCATGAAGTCTCATCTTTCTCTGGTGAAGCTCTGCTGTTTATCTTCCACATACTCTTTCTCTGACAATTTAGTTTGAGTATACAAGTTTTCAAACACAGTGTATAGACCTGTTAAACCAATGGGAAACAGCTATTTACAGTCCTGAAGAATCTTGCCAGCCTGATAAAGCTGTACCTCATACTTGTTTCTCCTAAACCCTTGTACTGAATCTACTCCTACAGCAACAAAATAAGATGCCAACCACTAGGTCAAGGTAGAGTGCCCATCTGAAAATCAACTGAGTTCTTTTTTCTTTGCTCACCACCTTCCAGAGCAGTTGATGATCTTTACTTTACCATAATAATCTCCTGTTGATGGTAGGTTTGGTCATATCTGTATGTCAGTAAAAGCACATAACGCACTTAGAAGACAAAAAAGAATCTCCAAAACCAGGCTCACTTGCTCAGATAAGGTAGCTTACATAGGTGCCTAAAGTCATATGCAATACTTTGGGGCCTTGATAAAGTAGAATTGAGAGAACTTTGGTCTACATCTTCAGCAGAATTAGTAGTTTATCTCCACTGATGGAAAAAAAAAGAAAGGGAAACTAAAGGAAAGAATGCTAGTTATAACAACATCTATTGTATTTGTTCTGAGTACATAACAATATAATTATAGTAAAGCTAACAATAACAAGGCAGGAAACCCAAAACTTTGGTCCTTTCAGAGCATCACTGGTTTAGATATCAAACTGATACAACAATGAACAAAATTTAAAATTAATTCAATTCTACATCTTTATGTGAACAATAATGTTAATTTTTGTAGAATAAATTATGAATCATCAGGAGCTATAGATCACAACCTACTGGACACAATGAACTGCAAACATATCTGGTTTGACATTACCACCACTGAAGTCATTGGCAAGTGGTACAACACCAGTACTATTGGTTTACACCTAGCACCATGGAAAGCTCTAGAATCTACCTTACATATGATTCTAGTTCCCATCAGAACCTTACCAAGAGTCATGCCACTAAAGGTTTTCTGAGTTATTTTCTTTTTGACAAGTGCAAACTCTAGTGGCACATACGCCAGCAGTTAGCCCAGCACCACAACATATTGGCACAACAAGCAGTGTAACTGAGGACCTGCGCTGCAGACCTTGTTTGGAAGGAAGGGCTGCCCATCAGCTCAAAAGTGTTAGGAACACAACCATTAAGGTCTAAGTTCAAGGTACCTGTTTGTCTATTGGACCCAGCAAATCTGACTTAGACATGCAGTTTTTCTATAGGAAATACAGGTAAACAGTCACCTCTAAGCAAGGTTAATACCATCCAATAAATGTATTGGATGCAGGGCCTGAAATTAATTTACAGGGCATATTGGGAAAGACATGTTTTAAACTTTTCTGATCTCCTGAAGTTAGGAATCTTCTTACAGCCACTGTTCCCTGGGATTTCACAGACCTCCATCAGACTTTGCAGCCTGGTATCTGCCTTTGGTCTTCACCATCCAAGGAAGGGGCAGGTCTTTTTTTTTCTTGATCTGCCACAGGATGTTATCAACTAACAAATGCCAAAGGACAACTAATCATTACATCTTAGCCCAGTCATGTTTCAGAATGTAAAGTGTGAGAGTCTGAAGATCAGCATATGGGACCTAGGTCTGCCTGGTTCCATTTTTGGATTTAGTCCTTGCTGCAGTATTTTATCCTACAAACAATCATAGTCAAACTAAGTTCAATGGGAAAAAGGAGTGTTCAGATCCATATACTTTTTTCACAGAATCAGGTGCTGAATGATTGGATTTTTTCCAAACTCCTTTTTCAGTAACATAGATTCTGTAAAAATCTATGTTACGACTTGAGATTGTAAGTGTAAAGCATTTAGCCATATACATCTCTGACAAAATACCCCATTAAAATACCTAAGCTACTTGTTACTGGATGAACACAACTAGATGTGATTCATTATTTCTTCACTTTTCTGAAGTATTTCTGGAGTATTTCTCACACTTGATTATGACTAGAAAATTAATCAAGAATTTGACAATAAAGGAGAGTATTTGACTTTTTTTTTTTTTTTTTTTTTTTTTTTTTGCAATACTACTTATTCAATCATGGTATCATACATTACAGAATTTTTCTTTTCAGAGGATTCTCTTTTCTGATCTTGGAAATAACAGTTGCAGAGAAAGTCAATCATCTACACTACTAAGTGTTATTTCCCCCTTGACACCACTGACCACCATAAGAATGAAAGACTGCAATGTGTTATTCAATTCAGGGATAACAAGAATACTGTATTTTGTGCAGAAATGTGTAGTGGAAGGCCTCAAAAATTGATTCAGCCCTCCAATTATTAGTGTTCTGGATTGAGCTTGCTGCTCTAATGGAAACTTGATTTCAAAATCAGGCCAAAACCTTTTAATTTTAACATTTATTTTAACAACCCAACATTTTTTTACCCAAGAATTGTTTACTGTTGATCTGGTGATGATTTTATAAGAAAATAGATTATTTATCTGTGTGAACAACAACATTCATTGACATCCTTGCACAGTCTATCCTTATTTATCTTTTAATGAAATTTTACCAGCATAATATTCAGGTTAACATTTAAAAATTAGCTGCCTTGTCTCTGCAGATTTGCTCTACATAGCCTGGATTAGAAGTTTTATCTATATTAACTTTTTAATAACTTCATATTATGGATTGACCTAGAATGTAGTAATAACTCTTTCAGGACAATTGTGATATATTATATCAACCATCTGCTTGCAGATGTCTCCATGTGTGGCTCTAAAAATATTTTATAATTTATTGTGTCAACATTTTGCTGTATTAACTTTTTAGGAGACATTAGTTTTTAATTGTGCTATTGAGTTCCAAGAAAAAATTTCCAAGAACACATGCACTTTGCAAATGGCTAAAACAATCCAAAAGATTCTAACATAAAGAGGATAACTTTTACTTTGGGATCTGTAAGAGAAGGAATTTTCTGTCCTTTTACCATATTATATTATTTTTCAACATCCAAATGACAAAAGCTGTTTTTAGATTGATTCTCCCATTATGGCTGGTAGGAAGATTCATGTTAGAATTAGGTAGTATAGGATAAGGCTACCTATCTTAGTTTAAATAGGGAGAGATACAATTAAAAATCTCATTTTTATGGCTAGGATGTGCTCTGCTCTAAAGGAATGGAAAGCAAACAGTGTTCCTGTGAGTTTGGGGATGACCAATCAGAAACAACTGTAGCTGACAGGAATTAATAATATAGGGGCTTTTTCCTTTTTCCCCTTGCTTTGGGAAATGATACAAATAATTTGCAGAGTCAATATGGTCATTTGGAAAATTTAAATACTGTTTCAGCTACTAAGCAACATAGAAAAATCAGATAGCAATTTAAATACAAAAGGACTTTCACAGGCTTAGCTGGAAAGGACACCTGCCATTTTAGAGTAAGAAATCATCTTGTCGCCACCTTCCTGAAATGAACTGGGGGAACTCTGTGCTTTCTGGATTTGCAATTTCTATTTTTTTCTATATATTCCCTCTATTTTATTTAAGAATAAAACAGGAGTTTGAGCTCTAAAATACTATTTTATTCTATAGAATTGATTTTCCTAAGGTTAAACATGATGCTGATTAATATTAATTTCTTATATGCAGGAAATCTTCTAATTTTACAATAGTTCGGCAAAGATTTAAATCTCGCATTAAAAAAATAGGAGCATCTGCTGTGTTCAAATTAAAACAAATTTGTTATTGCATTAAAGGATGAGCAACTGTAATAAGTAGTAAAAATATTTCATTACAATTTATGTAGAAAAGGCTATTCTTCATACTTAATAACTAATCATTAAACCATAAGTTTAAAATAATAATAGTAAAATTACTTTAGTAAAATATGATTTATAAATGTATTAGTGTTCAAAAAAGTGTTTTAAGCAAACCTCTACAAACTTGAGTTAAATCTCTTTTCCTATTGTAACATATTCTTTCCTTGGACAGGTTACTTTCAGTAAAGTACTCAGTGAGATACACTATCTTCAGATTCTGGATTGTTCTCCTTAATGACTTGACCATGCCCATAAATTCAATATTAGTTTAAGCTTCATATTCAAAATGGATAGTAAAATAGTGGTCCAGAAGACTTCATACATATAAAGGGAATGATAAACCATGGGAAGGTAAAGCTTGCCAGGGTTTCACCTCTGTAATGACTAACTGTCATCTCTTTCCACAGTACAAATAATGCTTTTACAGTTATGAATAGTCCTGTTTATTCTAGTGGACGTTGCATTCACGTTTCTGAAAGCAGAACTTAACCTTGACATTTAAATTGGTTGGAAAGTGTAAATTCACCCTCTATTTCTCAATTCTTTGCTGATTTTGACATTCATTATGAAAATAATTTTTAAAATGTTTGCAGATTGGAGCAGTATAAAACCCCAGTTCTAATCTCCATTGTTCAATAATTAATTTAGGTAATCTCTTCCACTGTTATTTCTGGGCTAGAAGAAAATAAGAGAAAGAAATCAAAAAGAGTCCCTTAAAATTTCTCTGAAATTATCTTGAACCGTCTATTCCCACAGAAACCTCTTCCTGCAAACTCTACTTGGTAGAGTTTAATGAAGCGCAGACAAGAAGTGCAGGTTGGTGGGGGATAGGTATCTATTCATTTTTCTTTTTTTTCTTGAGATACACAGAGGATCGTATCCAGAGAGTTTTAGAGACTGGAATTCCATCAAAATTTTGTTCAGAACTCCTTATATACCTAGAATTCCAAAGGATATCAGCTCCTTAGAAATACCACAAGCAAAGTATGTAAAAAATGATTTAGATATTCTACAGAGGAACATAACTGTTTATGTAGGGGGAAGTGAGAGCAGAAATGAACACTAAAATTGACTTGCAAGTGGGGCTTTGTTTCAAAGTGGTTCCAAGAGAACGCTTTTGTCTTCAAAAATAGACACGTATTTCTGTCTGCTACACAAGAGGTAACTTCATTTAGAAGGCTGTATATCATCTTCATACCTGTAAGTCACCTTTTACTAGGATTCAGTTCTAGCATAAATGAATGTGGCTGGAGATTATTCTCTACTTTATGGTGGGTGTCTCTAGTGCCAGAAGACTCCAATAACAGCCCAGGAAGACAAGAGCATATAGGGCCAAGGAAATCTCTTACGTTTGGGTGCATAAAAGAGGAAAAGAAGCTGGGATAGGTACCTTTAGATTGACTCAACAGTATCAAAGGCTTTGCATGAAATATTAGATTCATCACACCACCTAATTGGTCTGAAAGTTTGGAGGAAAATACAAGTTACTTATAAAGGCTCTTGTAAGGTAATATACCTATCTAGCCTTTGACACCCATTTCTCTCCAAAAGTTTTAGAGAGAGCCTGGATGGCTAATTTAAACTTGACATCTGGTTTTTAGAGTACTGATGCTCGTAATTTGAATGTCTCAGTGACTAAGGAGACCTTCGCAGTACTCTTCCTATAGTATCCTTCAACCAGGCTGAGTGTGTTTCCCTGGCCCAGACGGACTGTTTCAATCTCAATTTTCCCTTGAGTTGATATTTTTTCACATGCCCTTCTCCAATCTGACTGACAAGGCATGATCAAAATGTCAGTCAATGTATTGGCTATAAACTCAGAGAATATTTGGAAAGAATTGATCTATTCTGTAAAATTAAATATTTAGAGGGATGGAATCTAGAAAGCCATACAAGATACGTGAAAGCTGCCAACTTTTGCCAGTTGCTTTAACTCAGCAGTTTCCCAACAGTCTCCAATCCTTTTAAAGGATCAATGTTCAACATTTGTGTATATGCGAAGTCACTCATCTGTAGAGATACATAAGCATAACTGCATCATTGCAAGGTATTAATAAAAATATTTTACAAATAAATTGAATGATTTCCTGAAGACTTATCCATTTTGGAAATGAAGGAAAACAAGCAGGAGACAACACATGATGACAAGGTGGTTGAGAGGATTAATGACAAACTTGGAAACAGTTCATTTTGGGTTCATAGCTTTACCCTAGGCTTTGTCAACATAAATAAAATTGTTGGCTGTTTGATGGCTGTCCAGTGCCCCATAAATTTTGTATCTTTGTATAATAGCTCCTGGACAGGTGTCCTCATCCTGGCTGTAATCCTTTTTGTCAAGTTTACCTGAGGGATTGGAGACTGAAATGGATATAATTAGCAATCTACTTATTTTATCACAGAAACATTCACCCTCCCTGAGATTCTGAAAGGTTTAATTTGAAAGGATACAATAAGACACGTTTTGCTAAGGTATTAGAAACAACAAAGAGATGTGTCTTAAAAGTTACCACAGGCTGAGAATAGCTTGGGTAACAAAAATATATTCAAAAGAACCAGTAAAGGCTGTTTTCCACTTTTAACCCTATGTCTTAGTGAAATTGAATGGGAATACATAGCAATTAGCAGCGGGCTTGCAATACATATAGACATACTCCTAATTAGCATATACAGTAAAAGCAGTAAAACCATCAAGGCATTCATATCACATAGGATTGTAGCAGTAAAAAGAACTCAAAATTTGTTTTCCAGAAAACACTTTTTAATGGTCTGTGTTTAACAGCTTGAGGCAATGATATTCTTAAGGTCATTTTAGAAATTTCAAAAGCAACAGGTGTTTAAGAGCAATTTCAGATGAATTACAGATACTTGCAGAAGGCTGAAATGGAGTGCTAGCACCACATTTAACTCTCTCCCTCCAGTCACCCAAAAATAGTGTAGCAAAACTTAAATAAATCTACTATGCTCATGAGTTACCTATTTGAATCTCTTCACTGATTTTCTATTTCCTATTCCATGCAAGTTTGTTCTTCTTATTTTTAAAAATTTGTTTACATCGCCTTCCTTTTTTCTTTTAATTTTACTTTCTGACCTTACTTGTAGCAATTCTTTTTACTATTTTGCATCTCATTTTCTTCCTCCATAGGCAAGTCCTTCTCATATTGAACAATTTTCTGCTTCTTCCTGATATCTTTTTTCCTCCGTACAATCTTGAACATTTGTCTTACACAGTTCACAGAAGTAAGGAAGATTGATTTCTTTCCTTCACTTTTTTTTTTATTTTGCTTTCTTAAATTTGTATAATTTTGTCTTTGCATCTCCATGTGATCGAGTTGAGATTTTAGACTGTCAAAAATAGTCCTTTCTTCTGAAATCACATAAATATTTAGTATGGATAAAATTAATCAAATACAATAGTATCTGTTAGAGCCTTGGTTAACTGTGTCAAAAGCCCTACATTCGTCTGTATCATCCATATTGAAGGATACATTTATATTGAACAAAATCAAAAATCAATTTTAAAAGATACTGCCTCAAGCTAAAAAATCACTGGCATTTTTTGAAACATATTTATAAGGCACCCTGATGATGTCTGAATGCTGGCTTAAACATCTGCTATTAAGACATTAGGGATGTACTTCTATTTTCAGCTACACAAATATAAATCCCATTGACTTCTGTAGAAATTGCATGTGTGTATACCTAAGAGCAGAATTTGCTTTTTAAAGTGCTTTGATATCTATGACGTAAACAAAGAAAAAGTCAATAATATGTATCCCTAAGAAGACCTGAATTGGTTCCATTAAAAGAGAACCCCAGGTATTAATCTAAAATTCAAATAAGATGCTAATAGACACTATTTGAGAGTCAAAACATTATCTTTTAGCCCAATTATTTTATAACTTTTACATTCTTCAGTGCTCCAGGGTTTTAAATATCACCAGAAAGACTGTGGCAATTCTTGTCCTAGAAGAAGAAAGTATTTATAATTCTATGACAAAGATTGTACTAATGACATATTTAGTACAGCACTGCAAGTCTGCAATTAACATTTGTTATAAACTCCAAATACAACTTCATCCATCTGAAAACATCATTTTGTGAATCAAAATTTTCTGTGTAAAAGGTCAGTTCTGATGTAAGTTCTATTTTCCCACCCATGAAGTACTCTGAAGTTTGCTATTAGGGCAATAAAATTCTGCATCTTGAGTAATCAAGTCCTACAACACTTAAAAACAAAAGTGGAGAAATGATATATGAACACACAAAAATCCACACCAATCTATTACTGTGGCTGAATAGGCTTAATTTTATCCTGAAGAAAATATCTTAATTTTCCAAATGATTTCTCTTCTTTAAAACTTGTTATTTAAAAATAAAAAAGTTTTGAAGAAGAAAATACAAACATCAAAATATCAAAATGTGTAGTGGGATAAAAACAAAGCAAAATATTTTTTTTTAAAAAAAAAGCCTTCTACAGTGGGCATGGAGAGAATTCTTTCCTATTTAGCCCTTTTAGTTTTCCATTCCTCCTGACATATAAGCGATATCTGAAACAATAAAGTGAGCATTTCCTCCAGCTTTTCATATAACACGTCTACAGGCTTTTTCAATTGCCAAGCCCTTTGAAGTCAATGGAAAGAACAAAGAGTAGGTTGAATATAACTGGTTCTTGTAAGCACATAGGTTGTTTAGATATATATCTACAAGTTCCAGTTTCTGAATGGCACAGCTATCCCTAAAATCTATAGTATAAAATATTCTGTAGCAGTAGAGACTTTTTTAACAGAATTATTTTTATTTTATTCTGGAAGCTATTGGATAATATAAAAATGTGAATGCTAAGACTTCCAGCTGGTTATATAGCTTTAGGAAAAACAAAAAGATTAGAGCTAATCAGAGACATTTTGATTAAATGTTTTTTGTCTCATCTTATCAATTGGTTCTGCATAAAAAAACAGTTAAATTTAGGTGAATTTATACCAGGTCTCAAGACAGGGTCCAACTAATCTTACTTAGAGCTTAGAAATTGGTACCCTGAAGACTTCCGCTTTCTCTAATTGTTGAGGCTATCCTCTTTTGTTCCTATAAAGGCTATTAATATAGAAAGGAAGAATGTAAGTAGATTTTCCTACAGTTTTCAGTTATTGGAGTACTGAAATTAGTACTTCTTTTAAAATATACTTTTTATGGATATGATTCATTTTGCTTAAATCGATTACCCTAGATTAATTACTTCTGAGGGTCTTAACTGATGATAACCTTGGTCTATTAGAGATAATCACATTCAGATCTTCAGTAAACCTAAACCTATGGATTTTCCTGACTTTCACAAAGTACATCTAACCATTTTCTTGATTTGCATCCATCTAGCAAGGAAACTAATGCATTTCTTATTTTAACTTAGAGATAGATAATTGGTGAACTAATTAATTTTCTACAAAAACATAGTCCTTCATTTGATGTCTCCGAGAGGGGGTAGCCTGCTAGAATTCACATTATCATAAAATTAATACTCTATGTTAATGTAATTCATCTCCATTTCTTTTTATGAGAAACAGTTTGTGCCAGCAATGAACTCACTATCTGTAGTTGTGATGATATTAAACTGAAAGGTTGCATCCACCTCCTCTTCTTGGTTTTATTAAATGAAGTTTTTCTCCATTTATCTTATGTGTTTACCACAATCAGAGTTTCAAATTAATAGAAAATATATATCACTTTGAAATAACAAGTTTAGTGTATCATTATCATTTTAATCATCTCAAGTTATATATCAAATATTTTATCTATTTTAATATGCAAAAATAGAATAATCTTTTTATTTTCACATTTGTTTTCTATTGGCTGTTCTTTGTATTTTACTTCTTTGATCAACAGCCGAAAATTAGGAACAAACGTTGTGTCTCTACACACTGAGTAAATTTGTATTTTGACATTTTTTAAAAATTGAATAACATGATAGTTCACTAGAGCCTAATAAGCAGAACTTAATATTTTATTCAACTACACAAAAAGACTCCAGTCTAAAAGCTCCTTTCCTATGTTTTCAAATCTTTCCTTTCAAATTTTCATGATAGTAGTTGAACTTGTGTTTAAAATTAAGAGTGTAGTGGAAATCTAATGACTTCAATGAGCCTAAGTTTACACTGAGATTCTATGCAGAAAATTTCAGATTATTCTGAATTTCAGTTTCTCTACTACCAAGATTTCTCATAGGACTCCTGTTTCTTCAGTGACTTAAACCAGATCATCCAATCCAAATATTGAGTTCTAGGGCAATCTAGTTCATTTTTTAGAATCAAACTTTGCAATTTGGTCCCATGTGTACCAATAAGTCACTAAAGGAATTATGACTATAAGCTAAGCAGGTGACATTTTCAGCTCAGCTGCTCAATGCATAAGCTACACGAGGACCTAAAATTACCTTAAAAATAATCATAAATATGTATTTCAAATAAAACAGTGGACTCAATGCAATTGCACAGTCTGTGTATTTGAGACGGTAAGCAAAGTATGTATTATGGGACCTGGAGAAGAGTGAGAAAAACTTCCTTGTAGTCTATTCTTCCCATAGAAAATAATTTGAAGAGTCTTACTAATCAATAGAATCAACAGAACAGACTCTTCAAAACTTAGAAACTTTGTACTTCTGCAGATATATTAATCAGTATCCTTTATGTGGTTTCCTAGCTTTACAGGCTAACAGATTTAAATCTACTTGAGTAAAATACATAATTTACCTGTCTTCAATATTATCTCTTGGGAAATCCTGGGGATTACTTTTTTTTCTTCTTTAGAGAAAATTAAAATTCAAACTGTTCTCTCAAAGATAATAAAACAGATGTATAACTTTTACTGATTAACTGGGAAATAGCTAAGTGAGTAAGGGTAGCAGAGAAGGGTTTCCTCCACTTACAAAACTCAGTCATGTCAACAGCCAACAGCAGGTATAACAGACCACAATCTGTGTTCGTACGGCAGCATGTAGCACACTTGCTGTTGCATAGCACCAAGCATGACAGGAGCTTCTGATATTGAAATACAATTAGGAAATAATAATTTTTCATCTCAGTATCTGATCATCATATACTTAAACCTTCATATTAAAGCACAGAGACAAAAATAGGCAGCAGGTCGTATGCATACAAAAAGATAAGAGTCTAGCCATATCCGCTGCCAGGCCTCTATATAAAGATACTGTTGTATTTCTGATTCTCCTTTGAAATTCCCATGAAATCCCATGATTACTCTCATTGGGACCAAGATGCTGTCCTTTACCTCATTTGGAATTTGTCCAGCCCATTTAGTGCATTGCTGCAATCTATACAGTAATGTTAATGCATACCTAATACAGAAAGGACATTAGTTGATTATCTTAGCTATCAGTCCTGATGCAATGTTCAGAATTTTATGCACAAGCTTGGGCTTCAGTATGACTTTCATGAGTAGGAGCCTTGATACCATAACATCATTGGTTTTGTTTGTCTGTGTCATTGAAACTTAACATTCATATTTGGGGACAGCTGTCACCATCAGTGTATTGCAAAGGCAGTTGTCTTTGATACGTACTGGACAAAAAAACCTGCCCTTGAGGGATGAGATGCAAACAGAGCTGAGTGGTTACCTTACAGAGGAACTTATATTCTTTCACAAGACACACATAAGAAATCTTTGTAAATGTAAAGAAAAGCTAAGGCTAATGGATGCACTCACAATGAATGAGATTAAATCTGCACAGATAACAGAGAAAAGATCTGAAAGGAGATTATGTGAAAGCGTGTGACCTATGTATTTAGTCTCTATTAAATATGGTTAACTTTCAGTTGGGAAAGGAGAACTCTGTTATTATTTGGGTTGAATTTGTTAAATATCAGTTAAAATATCTAATATGAGAGCAGTTGAATTAAAAGGGTTTAACTTAGGAGAAAATAGAAGGGAGCATATATGCAATAACAAACTGGAAAGATCCTTCTCGCTGTCTCTTGCTTTCATGCAGGACAACAAGAAACTCTTAATTAAGTCTCACAACTCACCTGTGAGTTAGTCGAGGCATATGTATGGCTTACTTAAGTGCCACTGAAATGCAACCATCTTTAGGGATGAATACAGCAGCTGCCTGACGTATTGAAAAACACAACAGTGAACTACACATTAAAATGTGAAACAATTAAGAGAAAATTGCAGGAAAAATTCTGGGAGGCAGTATTCAATCAAAAGGCTAGAAAATTGTCCAAGCTGTTGTGTTCAGCACTTCTCAAAAAACTACCATGAAAATGTGAGTGGTTAGGATTCAGAATTTTATCTTTAATTTTTTTTATAGCAATAGCAACAGCAATAGATTTATTTTACGCAGAGATTTTCCCTAGAAGATATCAAAGCACC
The DNA here is from genome assembly GCF_028389875.1 of Rhea pennata. Lineage (NCBI taxonomy): Eukaryota > Metazoa > Chordata > Aves > Rheiformes > Rheidae > Rhea > Rhea pennata. The sequence continues at coordinate 20,057,111 of NC_084663.1, forward strand.
ACCTCTGTTTTACAGATAATCAGTGCAAGCACAGAGTCTTGTTTAAGGTCATTCAATAGTTGTGGGAGCACAGCATACATCTCCATAGATCTCTGTTCAATGCACTGTTCACCACTTCTAGTATTTCTTGCCTAAAATATAGTACAAGTTCTAGTACCCTCTACCTCCCTGCATGGATTTATGCTTGTACCCACTTGTAGGAAAAAATGACAGATAATGAAATACCAACCTTTCAGTGAAAACCTATCATCTACATTCCAATTTAGTCCAACTTGCCTTGATAAAACCATTACACCATTTGATGTAGCCACGCTTTCTAAGAGCAGACATAAAGCACATGCCATAACTAGACGAAGCTTAATTTCAAAAGCCCATTTACAGATGCACAGATATGACCATTAGGAGGGGAATTATGCTTTTATATATATTATGCTTTTATAAAGTCTCTACGGAAATTATTTTCAAAAAGAGGGCATATTTTTCTTAGTGGCTGCATAATAATATTTTGTTACCCGATGGAAGGTACCTGTTCCCACTTGTTGTTTATTTGCGTTCATGAGCTAAGGAAAGACTGAGTGTTTTTTCTTTGTTACATGTCAATAATGACCTGTGCAGGGCTCATTTATACTGCTTCGAAGTTGTGCCATCATCTGGTAAATTGAAAGTTTTATGTGAGTATGAGCTCTGTAGCCCGGGAATCCTGTCAGTTGAAAGCAAAAACAGTATTTCTCAAAGTGCATGTCACTAGCCATTTGAGGATATAATCTGGAGGTGGATCACTGAATGCAGAGTTTTCTCAACAAGCTTAAGCTCTGAAATGAAATTCAGAAGCTTTATATGTCTTGTGATGACACAATGAGACCTGAAAAACATAACTTCATGTCACTGGAATTTCTCAGTGCTAACTGTATTGTTGGCAACGATTTTGACAGTGGCCTCTAGCCTAACTCATCTTTCCAGGACTGCGAAAGCACAACAGAAAATAAAAAGGTCATCTGAGCAAACAATAAAAAACTGAAAAATTGAAGTTCTTCGGGATGATTTTCTGAATTTGGTGAAGGCAGCCTACTGGAGAAGTGTATATTGGACCAATTCAGGCCTACTGATCCTCCTGTAACTACTCACTAAACACAGCATATAGATGTGCTTTTAAGATGCTTAAAATCTCAGCAGACAATCACAGATATCTGGCTCCACTTCTGCACAACCCTTCTAAAGGTTATGTATAAAAAGGAGGAAAATGTATATTTTATTTAGACCCATTTTTAATTTCTAAACAATGAACAATGATTGGCAGATATGTAGTGGGTATATTCAAAGTATTTTTCCACTACATCTTTGAATATAGGTTCAGCATCAGAGGATTTCATAGGTAGCTGCAAGTCATGAGTATCAATCTCCCCACTGATTACATGAAATCTATTATTTACTAGCAGCTATCTACACTTTATACATCATTCACAGATGGAACTCCAAAATAGCATGTAATTGTAAAAAACATTTTTGTATAAATTTTTAAAAGTATTGTGTAAAAATTAAAAATCTAAAACTGAAATATAGATGTACAGAGATGTAGATATAGGTAGCATAACTATGGAAAAAAGATAAAAAGGAGAAATGGTCTTGATTCATGAATGCCCACCTGAATTATGCAGACAACAGAAAATAAATAAGAGGTATCAGTAATATGTATTTGAATATCAGATCAAGAAGTTTACTCAAAACAGTATATAGAAAACATTGAAATAAACTGAAATAGAGATAGAGGAACAGAGAAAGTAAAGAATTGGGCACAGATTCTCACTCAATCAACTTACCTCCAGCTAACAAGTGAACAATCAGCAGAGCCATTGTAGGTGCCTGCGTGTTTACTCAGAGTCATGAAAAATACAAGGTAGTGTAACTTAACTGAGGAGCAGAGAAATAGCTCTCACTTTTGTCAAGGTAATGAAATTTGTATGTCGACTGTATGACACTTAACTACCAAACTCATTTAATGCTTTGCAAATAAGCATAGTTCCTCACCTTTATCCTTCTTACTATGGATGTAAGTGCAACAAAGCATGAAAATCCAGTCTATTTCTGGACATAGAAAAATGAGAACATCTTCACTAGTATTCTAAACATATAAGCATGTTGTCTTTTAACATTTTATTTTAAAATTCTCTTTCATGATAATCAATTTTAAAGGAACCAGAAAAAATGCAAGAGCTTAGTACATATCTAAAACTTGCATTTTGTGGAGATTTGACATAATTACTATCATCTGAGTAGCACACATTAGTTGTATTTAAGTGTATTTGACCACAATTATTTCACTGTGTAGCTATCATTATGGGAATGGTGCTCATTAAATAAATTAAAATTAGACTTCATTTCAACCTGGCATCATGATAGTAATACCATGTACGGCCCATCAGCCAGAAACAAATACTCCACTGAAGATAAAGGCAGTATAAGACTAACTGATTTCAGAAGTACCAGACATAATGAACCAATAACAGTAAAATTTGGAGATGATCTTTAAACACAATGTAAGACAACATGGTTCTGCTTTATACAGTGAAAGAGACTGGGAATACAAGGAAATGTAAAAGTCATTTAGACCAGCAAGAAAACACTGGGACTCATTTTCTTGACTCCAAGTGAAATTGAGACACATGTATACATATGCATATATATGTGCATATATATATATATAAGCTTGCTCTCAGGAAAAAGCTAGTTCAGACTAAATGAAACTAAAATAGATCATAAAACAGTCTGATTCTATCTCAAGAAAACATGCTTGTACTAGAAGAGCTCTCCATTTCTTGCACCCTGATAATTTAATTTTTGTAAATGATCGGTTGTTCTCTTCTCTGCATATGTATCACCTCTAGAGAGACTTTTAGGAATTTTCATTAAATAGATACACTGTAGGATTAAAAGATAAAAAAAAAAAAAAAAAAAAGAGAGAGAGAGAGAGCAGCTTGCACACACTCATTCATTTGAAAGGACTCAGAGACTTAGTTCTACAGAAACTTCCAGATTTCAGAGAACTTCCAGGTTCTCTGAACACCAGTAGGAGATGACTAGACATTCAATGCTCAGAACATGGCTCCCCACAGTAGCAAGGAATAACGGATATTGCTTGCTGATTTACACGTTGGCTTTTAAGAAATAATTCTGTAGAAACACTATGATAACTTATCTTCCCTCCCCCTACCCAACAGAGACATTGGACCATATAAAAAGAAGATAGGGAAAAGGATTGAGTCAAAAAGTCTGCTGGAAAGTATTATAACACTAAGTAAGCTACATGTGCAATACTTCCACCCCACTACCGTTACTGGGATTTAAGATTTCCGTTTTCCCTAACAGCATATTAACATTTGTGCTTAGGCCGACTGTAGTTCATTCACATTAGTAATCACAGAATATAGGTCAAGACAGTTCACAATTATCCTGTAGACAGCCAGTGGTGCCAATGCGGTCAGACCATCACTCGCAGAGATGCGAATTTAACGCTGCATATTTATTTGGGGATTTAATCTGAGCAAGTAATTACATTATAATGAACACAGCCTTTATGTCCTACAGAGAGACATTATTTGGGTTGCAGACAGAATTCTGAATCTGATCATCTCAAGACTTAACGTAATTTAGGATTAAACTTTGTTAATGAGGCAAAAATAAGAATAACATAAGTACATTCTATGGCTCCAGAGAGGTCCCAAATTCAGTCCTATACTTCTTTCTTTTTTCCTTCTCTCTCTCTCTTCCAGGAGCATCCAAAAGAAAGCCATATTTCAGAGTTTTCATTAAGTGAGACACTGAGGAGAAATCAGATATGATGAGTAACATTTTTTTCTCCCTCCTGTTTGAAACAACCAAATAACAGATTCAGAAGAGGACAAGAAAGAAAGAAAAAAATCCCCCAAAACAAAGAACATTTAAATGCAAGACCATCTGTTTCCATGAGCCACTTACTCAACTCCACAGAGGGCCTAGCCTCCCCTCTCTGAGTCACTGGGAGTTTTACCAACCGTTTCAATGAATATAAGATCAGATTCTGAATCTCAGTAACAAAAACAGACACACATTTTCCTCAATATCTGTATAATGACGAGAATTATACCATTTCATTGAATATAGCTTATTACAAAGCTAAATGACAAAAATATACACCTTACTTAAGTAAAGAATACATTATTATAAACTAGAATAAAGTGTTTGCTAAAAAAGTATTTAGTGATGTTAGATGTGCTGGTTATCATACAATGAAACATCTTTCCTGCAGCTCTCCTATTCAAAATATCAGCACTCTGCTTTGTAAGTGATACTACTTGTTAATGTAAATATTTTAATACTTGAATTTATTTATATTGTAAATGGCAAGTAAAAAAGCTTGTCTGAGAAATATTATTGTCATATTATGACTGAATATGAATTCAGAAACCTTGCTGTAAATATCTGGATTTGCATACTTATTTCTGAATCTTTGTAGATACAAGTGTTTCATCCTGCTGTCACTCCAGGATCAAACCCTTAGCATGCTACGCTCCATGTGCCATAAGCTTTTTCACTATTCATTATGTTAAATCCCTGAGAAGAAATACATAAGATGTATTAATAAAGGATCATGATGAGTTAATATGAGCTTTAAAGATTAGTTCTGCCCATCCTATGTGAATTTGTAGGGTTAGATGATCAGACACAATGAAAAAATATTCCTTTCAAGTGAAGAGGATTGCCTGTCTTCAAATTCAGTGCTAATCTAACTTGTTTTTGTTTTAGAACTCTTTAGCAATACCCACAATCAGAATAACCCAAGGCTGAAATTAAGGAGGCTTTACAACAGAAACACTTTGGTTACAGTTTCTGAGAATTTGCATAAATAATCAAAAATAAAATTAATAAATTTAAGAAACTGAGAAACACACTGAACTTTGTTATAAAGAGAATAGTAGCCAATAATGTTTTAGGACATTTCTAATCACAGAACTTTTTTTAGTAAAAAAAAAAAAAACTTGAGACAGAGATAGGAATTGGAGAAATTGATAAAAATGTATTTTCTGTATGAACTGAGAGTTTTGCTTCTAACAGAATAGATGGAACAGCATTATATATACAGACACATTCTAAGAACCAAAGGAAAAAAAAGATTCCAAGAGCTAACGGAAATAAGGCACGAAGGCTCTCACAATTATGACTACAAATGAGTTTCTGCCTCAGACATAATTTATTCTGGTTTCATGCAGAACCCTTCTGTTAAGTTAGATCAAGTTTGTAGATTGCTTGGTCCGAGGAGTGAATGGCTGTTAAAAACTACGCTTTATGGAATGCAGATAGGAAGTAGATGTATAGATTGTCATACTATTTGTTGTCCAAAAGTGGAGTTTTCTTTATTGAGTTTGCCACCCCCTTAACTCAAGTAATGACTGGGGAAGAACATGAAAGCATTTCTATAGTGCCTTATGGAAATTCAGGCACTCAGCATCTCTCCTGTACTAATTAGATTCGTTTAAAGTGACTCAGGAAGACTAAATGCTTTTTAACATGTATTGCCCTAACTGCTGGTAGATATGTGTGATTCTTTCAATGTTATTTAAAGAAATACCAAATACTTGACAATTACAACAATACTTATAGAGCAAAAATAATTTTGTCTTAGTCATTCCTACTGTGTTCCCTCTGGCTTACTAAATCTCCAGATTGTAAAATGTTCACCTGTCCTGTTGCTAGCTGCTTGTTTACTTTGCTATTGCCACAGCACCTTTCATTCAGATGACAGTTTGGAAGAAGTAGTTCATTTCTGTTTCTATATTGTTTGGTCATAAATATTATATAAATACATGTTATATGGGATGTTAAGTGCTTTAGCACCCAGTTCTTTGTAATCAAAAGTATATAATTTAGTGTGTTACTTTTTAGGTGATCCTCAGGATCTGCCTTGAAACATCTTAGGGAAACATCATGTGTTTTGAGATTTTTGTTGTGTTATGATTGGAAACAAAATCCGGTCTTAACATTTCTTCCGAACGTAAATAGTACAATTTAGGGGCTTACAGGAACTTTTTCTACTAGAATTTCCTCTTCACATCCTTTCTTTCCAGAAGAAAGAAACCTCTAGGCTAAAAGGAAAGGATTTTGGCAAAGAAAGGGTTTAGAATGAAATTTTGTAAATAATAAGAGGAATAGTGAGAATTAGAAAAGACCTGACAAAAGTACAATCCAAAATTGCCAGTCTTGTTGGCTGCCAAAGAAGCAAAAACCTACAGTTCTTTGCTCTCATCATCTGATGAGCTCCTTAGGACATAATAGCATTGACATGTCAGCAACCTGTTTGCAGGCTGTTGGAGACCTGAGGAGCCAGAAAGTTACTGTGGGCTGTCTGAAACCTTGTAAAGTTCCTGTAAGCCTAAGATGCTGAGAAACCATAATCTGGGGGCTAGGCTCTCCCACTTTCCCAGGACCTAGGCTTTGTGTCAGACAAGAGGCAGACGCGTGCTTCTGGGACTGTCCAAACTCTTCTTTGATCTTCAGAATTTCAGCGAAAGTCTGGAGAGCTGTTGGGTTCCAGCAATTCACCATTTCCCAGTGCTGCTGACAGAAATGGTCAATCTGCTCAGGGTATGGATGGATAACAGATATTTAGGTCACCACATACAGTGCACTGAACACACTTGTAAGAAATCTTTGCTTAGATTACTGTTAAGTGCCTGAAGGAGATAGAAAATTCCTAGAATTTGTATTCTGACTCAGTGGGTAGAAAAAAAATGAGAGAGTAGCCACAAGTAGGTCTCAGGCTGTCTCTGTTCTTCCCAGGTGCTTGCCAATAGTATCTGGATAAATCTGGAGAACAACAAAATTTGCTTAGGTCAGGGCAAAGTAGTAGGCCTGCATATAAACATGCATTATAAATTTAAAGTATTTTTTACTGCTGAATGAAGTTATTTAAAGAAAAACAAAACATACATAAACTCATGAAAAGACAAACAGAAATTACCATCAAATATTTCCTCAGTCAGTTTCCATTTGCTAGTGCGGAAACTATGCAGTTCAGTTAATTAAAATCAGATTCACTAAATGTTCAATTATCTTAGTTACGTAAATTGTCATCAATCATGGATGAGTAGTTTAACACTTAATAAAAATAAAATACTTTTATAATTCCATATTTTCATTGCTACTACCTTATTTTGATAAAGCTTTGCCTCACTAATTACTGTTTTATTCCTTAGACAGGTCATAGGACATGTGTTATTGTGTGGAAAATTTTCCCACTTTTCTTCAAACAATATTTTTCAGTTGACTAATTTCAATTGGCCTCACTACAGAGAGCATTATCTATCATTTAAGTAACTTTATAGATTAAATTTATTACAATAAATAAAGCCCTACACTGCACATAAAGATTGATGCCCAAAATATATCTGTTAGCCACTTTAAATGCCTGGATATGTCAAACAAATTATCAGGTACTATGTGTATCTCTATAGCTGATCTACAGATTTTTTTTTACTAAGTAAAGATAATTAGGTCATATCAGCTCAAGAAGAGGAGCGTTGTCCTGTAATAATATAGCTTTGAATGATGCAGATCAAGTCAATCCTGGACAAAATCCATGAAAACAGAATATTTACTTCATTAATTCCTTTTGTACTATTTTAAGAGCATGTTCATTCTTTCTTCATTTTCATAGGTTAAACTTTTAAATTATTTTAAAATATTTTAAAATTGATACATTTAAACCCTGGTATATCCTGCCATGCATATTCTTACAGTCTAACATTTCTGTCAAAAAGAATGTGGAATGTCCTAATTTATCTGGCAGTGCTGGAATCACACCTCCTCAGCATACTTGTCAGCACCTGCATTATGGTTAACATAAGAATGACTCTCCTACAAATCCATGACAAACAAGCAATGGGGCTGAATAGGTCTTTGGGGGATTAGAAAGACTGAGTATTTATTTTAGTGTCTGAAAATGAATTAAGGAGCCTTAATGTATACCAAAATTTAAAATAGTTCCTTTAATCCATCCTAAGGTGGAAATGATAACACTACTTATTTTCTAAAACATTTTATCTGTCTATTTTAATTGTTTCTTGGTACAAGCAAATTTTATACAGATAAACTGCTTACAGCAGTGACCTATGTTCTTGGCTGAGGCCTCTGGACACAACTGCAAAAGGTCCTTTACATTGTTACCTGTAAAATGATCTTAAAATAAATTATTTCTTTTTTTTTTTTTTTTTTTTTTAATAAAATATTGTGTTAGGAGTCTCTAATATTAACTTAACATCCTTTCCTCAAAGTCACACCGGGTACACAGTTTCTTACACTTACTTAATTCTAGAAATATATTTACTTCAGCAAGGAGGTGAGGCTTGCTTCTCCATTTGATTTAACAGTATATTTGTACCATAATTAAAAAAAAAAAAGAAGAAGAAGAAAAAAAGAAAGAACCTTGTATATATAAGACTGTAAATCTCTATGATATAAAAGAGTTCACAGGGATATAACAGCAAACAAGCATATCTCCTTGATTTTATCCTACTTCTGACATATAGTATATCCACTGTATACTCCTTAAATATTTAAAATTATTTGCTTAGTTATAGTGGGCTTGTATATGCTAGTCTATTTTAAATACTCATTTTTTACTTTTCAGTCAGTAGTAGTTTCAAATAAATTTTTAGAATCCGTAATGTCAAGTCCTGCTTATATACTCTTCATTCAAACATTGTTAATCTTCCTGAGTTTCTAAAATACATTGCAACTGCGTGGGTTCTACCTGTTCATTGTAAATCCAAGTGCTAAATATTATTGTGAACTTTATACTGAATTTATTAAAAATACAAACAGGAATCAACAATCTCAAATGAATGTAGTGGTTCACTTCCTTAATTAATGTAGCTGTAAGATACTCAAATCCTTTTCCAACCTTTACATAACCTTCCACAACCAGAACTAACCTTATGCTTTGCCTTTTTTATGTGCAGCAAGGATTGTTTTATTATCTTGTCATTTTTATTTGCTCTATAACATCACCATTTTAAGATATATTTACTGTTGTACACATTTGCTATTGTATTTGCCTAATATTGAATTTGCCTAATATTGAATGCTGTCAAGAATCAGTCTTAAAAGACCTATATCAATACTCTAGACAAAGGTAATGGGACACAGGATCAGGCATACTGCAGCACGGTAAACATATCTAACCTAGTACCTTGTCTCCAGTAGCAGCAATTATTAGAAAATAATAGAAGAGCATAAGGAACAGGGCAAGTATCCTTTTCCTCACTGCATCTTCCCAGCTTGCAGCACTCCATGACAGAAGAGTATTCCTTGGAATATCAAAATTTGAGTGAATAATACAGAATCTTCCCAAAAACTAAACCCAGACCCACTACTGATTTTACTAGAGATTAAGTTATCATGTCACAGAGCAAAAATTTATTGGGTGAACTAAGAGGAGTCTCAAATTGAAAGCAGTAAGGGTTTTTTTTGTTTTTTTTTTTTTGTTTTGTTTTTTTTTTTTTTAATTAACTCTGCTGCAAGGAAGTGTTACTCATCAGTCTGGAATATGTCAGAAGATGACACTCAGTAACAAAGTGTGAATATCAAACACACAGAAGCCATGATATGTTTTCACAAGTTTGTAAATGAGAACTTCAATATTTAAGAACACTATGTGAAATGTTAGACTTTTTTTCTGTTTATTTTCTTTTTTCCACAGGAACAAGTTAATATCTCTTTGATATGTTTTTAAAAATCTCACTATGACAACTATCAAAAAGTACTGCATGGTGTTTTATATCATAGCATAAGCATAAACATATTTCCAACATTACACTGTAAAGGATGTTAAAGGAAAAGCTAAGAATAAGCAACAAAGCAACTAATGATGCCTTCTTTATGCTGCAATATCCTCCTTGATTCATAAACTATCAGTATACTTGCTTTTGTGTTGCTTTATTTTTAATGGAGAAACAACCATAGTATTAATGGAAGACATCAAATGTTTTCCTGACAGGCACTGAACTATATGGCCAAATGGAGAAAGTTTACTTGGTAGAGTTTCCAGGTCCTGTTATTGGTTTCTTTGCTAGCTAGAATCTGAGTTCCCCTGCCAGTATGCCACAAGCAAACAGAAATGTTTTCAAGTCTTTAAATGATACTGCAATTGTAAATATAGCTGTCCAAATCTCTGTACCCTAGAATGTAACCAAAAGCAGTACATTTCAGATATAGCTGATGCTGATTTTAGTTATCAGAGGTTTAAATCCGAAAAACTGCACAGCTGTGTTTTTGTCAGTGTCAGCATCCTTACACTGAAATGTCCTTTATGAAGCCGTATTTTGTTCTATAGAAAATGTACAATTTTTTTTGCTTTTATTTTTACATTTTAATCCATCTCTCTGTATTTAGTAGGCGATTTCTCTGTCTCTCAGTTTCCTAACTGCCCTTCAAGCTTGAAGGAGCTCACTTTAAATAGCTGCAAAGCTATTTCATTAGCTGTTCTCATTATTCTTCTTACACCCTCCTTTGAAGAGGCGCTTACAAAAAAAATGCAGAGTACTGCCGCCCTAAGAGTACAGCCTATCATTTTAGCTGTGTGTGTCCTGTCTCTCCTCATTCTCTTACCTGTCGGTGACTGTATCCAAGTGCTGCATTTTTGGTTATATTTGGGTTGCAAGTTTCTCAGAGAACAGACTGTATTTTTATCTCCTGAGTTCGCACAGAATCTAGTGCACAGGTTCCTATTCCAATTACTAACTCTCCTAGACATAACGATAATATGTGAAATAAACACTAGCCTCTCACAGAATACCTCTTGATTTGATTATTTTTAAAAATATGCACCCTTGTAAAAAGGTTCATAGAGTTGTACTAATATGATTCCCCGAACTGTGCTTTTAAATATGTATCCATTCTATTTTTATGTTATTTCTAGATTTATGGCACTCCTCTGAATGTTCTGCCAAGAAATTGCCAGTCCTGCATTATTCATTGAAATAATGTATAACACCATATAAATCCATTTCAAAATAATTAGTACTAGTAAGCCCTTTGAGTTTACCAATAGCTGAAAAGCCATCTGCCTGCTACTTTAGATTTGTTAAGGAACCAAATCTAAGTCAAGGTGTTTCAGAAGGTAAAAATAGCAAAATGATTAGTGTCAAAGCTAGTATAATTATACAGTTGTTTAAAACCTTTCTAAGTGTTTTGAATGTTAATATGATATATCTAAATATCAAATATGTGCAAGATAAAAAAAACGGGCAACCCATAAACATTTCAGTCACTCTAAGTCACAAGCCTTTCAGCTACAAAGTCACCACTGGCTACACTGAGAGCTCTATGTCTAACTCATGTATAAGGATGGATTCTTGAAATGTTAATGAAGATGTTAGAAAGAATGAAGATGCTTAAAGGTTGATTTTTAAAGATATGCTTCTTTCAAACATGTCATCCAGTACCCTTCCTCCACTAATACAGCTCTATAGAGGCTGGATAAGCTCTCTATCGAGTCCAAGTGGGAGGGATCACCACAGGTATTAAGAGATAGCTAGCCAATAAAAGTGCTCAGCACCAAAACATATATGAACTTCTACTCCTTCCTCATGCACACATATTTCTGTCATCTTATAATTTAATATTTTACATAATTTTCATGATAGCTGCAGTGTCTGTGGATACCAAGAGAGATTCAAAGTCATAGCTCCCACTTTTCAAGCAAAGACAACATCTTCACCAGATAACCTGACCAGAGAAACTTCTGCTTTTACCACTAAAGCTGGATGTCTAGGCATCCAAATTTGAAGAGTAAATGAGGAGGAGAAATGTGAGTTTTGAAGCTGTATTTTCAGTCAAGCGGTCAGAACAGGAGCCCAGATGGAAAAAGATTCAGGTTACAATCTCTAATTACTATTTCCTCTTTAAATTTTCTTCAGTTATTTGATAAACATAATAGAAATATTCTAGATGTTTAGGCAGGCTGGACACATTTATTTTCTTCTTCTGAGGCAAATCATTGGATCATTTTTTGTTGATTTCTCAGAACAGCTTAATTTTGATCAATGTTTTCCTGAAAATCATTTGCATCAGAACATTCATGAGAATGCTATTCTGCTGCTCTGGTACACATGCTGCCCACATTTGGCTTGGCCTGTTTTGCTGGCGAGGAATATGACTCTTCCACATAAGGCCTGACCGATAGGAGATTGCCAAATGACTTCATGAGTCTTTGAACAACTCCCGCTCTGGCTTGCTACTTTAATATGCAAGTATAACAAAGCATTTTTTACAAAGATTTCTGGAGCTGAATACTGTACAACATGACTTAAATAATATGAAGAGGTAAGTATTACACAGTAGACTTTTCCCAATTTGGAATACAACTAATAAAGCAGTATGTTAATTCTCAGTTATTTTTCTGCTAATATTTTTGTCTGCATATTTCATAAAGTTGAATCTAATTTTACAGGCTATTTAAATAATGTTCAAGCTTTATTTTTAATGACTATTTTCTCTTACTGCATTTTTTCTTCCTTCCTATCCTGGAACAAGCACAAAGATTTTTGTTTTATACTTTACACAATTCTCAGTCCTTAAAATGAAGAACTGATATAATCAGAATAAGTTTAGCTTTATTTTTAATTGTGCAAAGAAATACTCCGTTGGGTCATACTGATGGCCCATCTATTCCAGTATTCTGTCTTTGAAAGTGACAGTAAGACTAGCTCTTCAGAGAAAGCACATGACCCTGACCCTTTTTTGTGTTTTATTCCCCATGTTCTTCAAGTTAGAGATAGTACGTCCTTTCCAGCATCCATTTATGGATCGAGTGCCCATGAATTCATTCTTTTTAAAAGTCCTGATGCCATCTGCCTTCACACCATGTTCCAGAAATTCAATAGCCACTCTGTAAGGAAATATTTTCTTTTTTTGTTTTAAGCCAATCTCTGTTGTTCCACACAGGTTATGCTCACATTTGCTGGTAAACTGTTCACACTGGACTACGCAGGTGCTCTGGGAGTCTGTAAAAGTGTGAAAAACTCTTTGTAGGTCATCACAAGCAGTGCCTCTTTTTCCTTTAGAGACTATTAATCTCTAAATTTAAATTCCTATCCATGCGAAGAAAAATCAGAATTTCCATTCTGTGAGGAGTTCTAAATATTTTTCGGTTTTCAATTAAAATTTTGGAAATACAATTGGTACAGAAGTTTTGAGTATTGTTCAGTTCTAATTTCTGAATTAAGGATAGTGCATGTACTTGTTTTGCTCTGCTGTACTTCCACATTTTATTATTATTCCACAATGCCCATTCAAAATCAGAAATCGAGCAAAAGAGCTGCACACTTCCGCCAATACAAAATTCGTGTAACTGGGTCATAGCATATCCCCAAACTGAAACTTGTTTTAGAAATGTTGATTCCCTTGGCCTTCAAGACTTCACAGTGGGCCTTTGTGGGGTTTTTTTTGTTTGTTTGTTTGGTTTTTTTTAAAGACATTTAAATAGGTATGAATTCTCCTTTCAGCACCAACAGCCACAAAAAAATAGTGAAAGTTGTTTATCAGTACCAATTGACACAGCTGACAGTGTTTACTCAGTTCTGGCTCCTCATGAAGACAGCCACTTCTCATTAATTCAGAAAATTATTTTCATGCAGATCAGGGTTAAAGTAATTGGTGAAGTATGAGAAGGGAAGAGTATGATACATTTGTCAGTCTCAAAACAAAGTATGAACAAATATATAACATCATTTTCAATACATCATCCAAAACAGATAATATGTGAAAAACACAAATACTTTTAGTTTGCAGAACACACATTATTGTTAAAGTAGTACTACTGCAGTATTTACTAGTGCAAAATGCTCCTGATAAATTTCATTCCAAGCACGGTTAGGGAGAGATTTTCTAATTACAGATTTACCTTTAAAATCTGTCTATAGATAATCTACAAAAAACAAGTAATTGTTTTTTAAAGTAACTATTAGATGGGCATCCACTGTTGATAGCGGAAAAAAAATTAGAACAGTTAAGCTTTCTGGAAAAGTTAAGAATGCGTGACCAATGTGATTTATGAAGCATAGACCATGTAATCTATTTAAAGTTTGATGCTGCTATGTATTCCTAAATCAATTGTTCTCATAAATAAACTATGACCTGAAAAAGCAGAAATGTCATTCACTAATAGTTTCTAACAAGAGGATATAGGGAAACCAATCATAACTTTGTGACTTTTAAAATAGCCATCTTAGTGATATTCAATAGCAATGTAGTAGACATTGTGATTAGGTATTGTGTAGTGTAGGTCGTGAGGAGCTAGCATAAGACCTTTATAATGCCACCTGTGAATTCAAGTAGGTATCAAATGACCGAGTAGAGGAAAATACTTGGGGTAAGCTGAGATTGTTGTGATATCTAAAGATTTATGAGTGCAATATCCTGCTCTATGGAATGAGACCAATATTCCCAAAACATATTTTATACAGAACCTTTTAACTACTTCTGGACATAAAGTGTTGACACTACACAATGAAGAGAGAAAATAATGCGTGAAACATCATGATACCAGAGCCACAAGTCCTTATTAGCAATGAAAGCTGTTAGTTTATGTGGTGAAAAGCTCATCTCCACAAGCAAAAGGATCAGTGAGAGACAATGGCAGCTGGGGAATCCGAGTAACACCCTGTTGTCTACTCCTAGGCTCATCACAGCAGAGCCATCAGCTCACCAAGGGCTCAGCTCCACAAGCACCAAAGAGCACAGAGGCATGATGGCAGGTGGGGGAACCCAAATTACCTACTCAGAGGAATGGAGGCCCTGTCTGGGCTCCTCCCAGGGCTGTCCAGGAAACCATCAGCACCATGATCCAGGTGTGAAACTCAGCAAGATGAGGCAATGGGAGCAGCTCTCCAGAACATCTTTCAGACTGAGGGGTGGTTACTACCCAGTGGTATGGGATGCACTGTGAGATATCAACGAAGAACATTTTTGGATTGTGCAATATTTATTATGTTTAGGAGAGGCACCAAAGGCAGAGAAAGGGAGGAAGCTAGGTGATTTGGGTAGGAACAAACATGAGAAAATAGAAGGACATGAGGATAAAAAGGGGCTGGTCACATGTAAATGGGGATAGTCAGTACCCTTGTCTGGCCATGTCGTTTCTGATCAGTGCAGTTTGTCCCGTCTTATAACTAAACTCCATTTCTAACTATTTTTCTTGGGGGAGGGACTCTCTATTCTGTGTGCATGTGTGTATGTGGAGGATGGAGAGTCAGCAGCTGGAGTGGAATAATGGGTAGAGAGGGCCCATTTTTCTTTCTGATTTGAGCCAGATTTGATGGTTTAGATGTGCAAATCAGTATTTCTAAATCTTTTTTTTTTTTTTTTTTTTTTTAATTTCTGGTTGAATTTCATTCTGCTTCACTCCACAAAGACAGAAACTGAGAACATCACAGGGAATAGTAAAAGAAGGAGCTTTGATTTGTAATTCCTGTCCCTCTTGGATAAGAATTACATGCCCTATTGATGAGTACACATAAACATGGGTTCACTGGACCTATTCTTGTTCAAACTGATTATTGCTCTCTTGGGGGAGAGGAAAATCAAATCTTCCCTCAGACAAGCAATTATAAACACAATTAGTCTTCTTTTTGAAATTTGCATTTTTTATTACTCTAATCCTTAATGCACCAGAAGACTAAAAAATTCAATTGGGTTTAATTAAATTTTTTGGTCAGAAAAATGAAATATTTATTTACAGCTTTATTTATTATTACAACATGGAAGATTAAAAAATTATAAAAATAATGTCTAATTAGATGGCCAAATTCTAAACAGTTTTAGTTTAGCTGCACTGACATTCTTGTCCCAAAGCTTTTGTACACGAGTCTTGTGTTATTCCTAAAACACATAACCTGAAAGCTCAGAAACACCTTTGAAAGAAGCCAGCAAGAGCTGTAGAGCGAGACTGTATCCTTGAACTCTTCAGGGTGGAGCAACTCAAAAACTCAGTGCGCATGATCTGAGACCTGTCCTCCAGAGGAACTTAAATCTATTCCACAAATATAGCCTCAGCATTTTATCTGGAGCTGCAGGTCCATCCCTGGTTTCTGGCTTTTTCTGTGGTTCATTTTATATTTTCTCTTCCTCATTTAATTCTCTGAATATCCATAACTGAGCTTATAGAATGAGATTAGCAATTTATGATATGTGACAAAACATGAAGAATAGAAAAAATGGCAAAATAATGCCATAATGCTGTTCTGCACAGCATTGCTTTTAAGACCACACTATTTAAACTGTCCATTATTACTGAAACCAAGTAACAAGCATATTTCTTTAAATTATAGTTTATCTAAGATCTATGTCACACAGCTATGCCATCTAAGCCACAGATTTTAGTCTGATCTATAAATGTGCAGCCTTAAACATAAAAATTTACATGGAACAAGTAAATACTTACAGCTATTTTACTTGAAGAGAACATATTTTAAACTTCAGCCTTTATGTGTGTAAAATGATTTACACATTTGATTTAAATGTTTTCTCATCTGTGCACACAATGGGAGAGACATATTTCACACTACATTCCACTAATGAACAAAAAGTGCTCATAACTTCGAGCAAAAGGGTTTTGTGTTCTTTTTTTCTAGGGAAGGGTGGGGAGGAGAGCAGAGAGGGAGGCACAGGGAGTTTTTTTTCTTACTGAGATCCTTCTTTTCCCATTACCTGATGGTAAGGTTCCTGGGAAGAGCAGCCAGAGGAGCAACTCACTGACCACATCAGAGTGAGAAGCTACTCAGCACCAAACCAGAAACTTTCTTCTTCTAAAGCAACTTCCCTTATAAAAGGATGGATATAGACTGAAGGGAAGCCTGTAAAGTGTCTAGGAGTAGAGACGAAGGTGTCTAAAAGCTAGAATGGCAAGGAGATAACATCCTCTTAGCATCATTCCCTTAACTCTTCCAAAGAGGGCATAACCAACTGATTTTTTTGGTTAGTCAGAGATTAGGAAGTGGAAAAGTAAACAATAAACTTCCCAAGATTCACTGGAAATATCAAATCAAAAAAATATCAAAAAAAAGAAAGAATGATATATCATTTGGCCTAGCCTAATAATAGCCCACTCCTGTCTTTCTTCTGGTCCGTCTTTCTAAGGCTACTTTTAAGTCCAGATTCAACTCCAAACAAGACACAGAAAAAGTGCTGATTCAAAGCCTGCTGGACCCTGTTTGTTCAATTACACCGATCTGTAAGTCTAGAATGACCTCATACATCCCCACATAAGCCTGAGGAGTTTGCCCGTGCAGCTCTCAGTGCGCACACCACGTGGTCCCCGACTCACTCACCACAAAGGTGCAGCTGATGCAGTTGTGTACCTAAACCGAGTCAGTAACAAATGATGATGCAGAATAGTTGCAAACCTTAGTGATTTGCTAACATAAAGGTACACAAAAACAAATGAAGATCAAACCGAAAATATAATTTCTTGTTTTCAGATAAATTTTAGGAGCTAAGTTAGGGTTAAAAAAAAGACATTTTTATGTAAGAGCTTCAGGGCCCATCTTCATGAGCAGACATGATCAACCTGAGGTAGCTACTGTGTTTCCCGTTCCTGGCCACCATCCAGCCCAATTCTGCTTCAGAATCACCCTGTTGCAAAGACAGCTCATGAAACAGCTGCTGAACTGCCGCATTTTGTGACCTGCAAGCTAGCACCAGAGATAGCCCTCTCTGACCACCCATTGGAAAGAAATTTTCCTTTGGCTGCTGAGCAATAGGGAACAGAAAAGTGGCAGACTACCAACCATCATTACCAAATGCTTACAAAAAGAACAGGATAAAAAAAATGAATTGATTCACTTTTTTCAGGGGAGGGCATAAACTACTAAATGTAGACAAATAAAAATGAAATTCTCCAGAGGTTCTCCAGAATCTAGAGGATTTTAATGCAATATACCACACAACTATTTTGGAGGCAAAACTTCTTGTTCCTTAGTCAGGAACAATTCAAGATTGTGATCTCATCTCCTCCTAGAACAGGGCAATGTCTTCTGTGAATGACACATGCAGAGTGACACTTCAACCTTCCTTGCACCAGCAGAAGTTTTGGCTCTCTCTGGGATTGGAATTTCACTCCCTTTTCCTCCTTCCCCTTTTCTCTCCTGCCTCAGAATAACAGGAAATCAGATGAGCAGTGGTCAAGGGTAGCAATTCACTAAGCTTGTACACGACTATCGAGGTATGCCTTTTTATTTCATTTGGGGCTGATGAGGGATTAGCCTAAAATCCAGTAAGTAATCAGAAGAGCTTAGAGTATTATTTGTGGCACTTCACTGTTATCAAAAAATTACACTTTTTTTTTACTCTTAAGTCTATCTCTTTTGAGGTTGTCTCCTCTGAGTGTCCTCCCCATCCTTCCAGACAGAAATAATTTTAAGAAAGATAGAGAGAAGCAGAGACAATCTATATGTATCTTTCTGTCTTTTCTAAGCCTTACGAAAAATCAACAAGCACATCTCCTTTCTTCTCAAACAAAATGTTTATATCCAATGAGGCATTTTTCAAATGCTTTATTCTATTCTATAGCCATACAGTATTAATTTTGGATAATCTTCTACTGTTAGAGAAATGATGTCCTGATAACCGTTAAATATTTTGAGTTGCTTACACTTTATAGATATCACTGTCAATTAATCATTTCACACTCTCTTTGGTCCACTAAGTACTTTGTATTTTTAAGTCTTTCTTTAGCTCCACTGTTGTTTTATAGAGGCCATGCTACTATAAAATGTTGGAGTCTTTTCAAAAGATTTGTTTTAAATTATTGAATAAGTGTATTCTCAGCCTTACTTGAAGCAAAATTCTGTGATACAATGACTGTCTTCCCTGCCTTATATGAGTGAGAGATTCATTCTGTAAACAACACGAAGAAAACAACTCTGTAAAGATATTTTTTATGGATAATTAGGCCACCTATTCTTCTGGAAAGGGTCATCTTGCAGATACCACAGTGTCTTTAATAATCACCATACAGTCCTGACAGATATTCCCAGGTTTGAACTGTGATTTCAAATAGAGGATTTTACTGGATTCTTGTTTCCTGATTTTAAACACCTACTGGAACATCAGCTAGAATTTGTTTTGGCAAAGATTAGAAAAGGACAAAATCTGTTTAGTTAGCAGGAAGCCATATAGGGCAAATACTTGAATCTATCCTACTTGATTTTTACGTGCATAATTTAGGTGTCCAAGTAAGGGATGAAGTGACACTTGGATCAATAGAAAGAGATTCACATTTCAGGAAGAAATTCAGAGTTTAAATGGACTGATTCATCTTCTGAAAGTACGTCTCTCTCGTCTCTCTCTCTTTCAACTACAGGAAACTTAGAACACTTGCACTCCTAAGCCTAATCACCTCAGTTACATTTCTAAAATTAGAACAGAAAATTCCAGGGCTTTGCTCCAAAATTTCATGTGCTGAACGCATTAATTGATGTCTTCATAGTGGCTTTGGTCTTTTCCTATACCTGCTTTCTGTGACTCTAATGATAGGCTGTCTGACCACAGGAAAACTCAACTGCATATAGACCTCATCGTTTATCTGAAAACATGATAGAAGTCTGTATGTGTGTTTTACACCTATAAAGAGGTGGCTTACAGAGAAGCGCTATAAGTAGGCTTAATTAAATTAATATCTTAAGAAATTGGAGAGCAACTAAACTCTAAAATTGTGAAAGTCTAAGAAACAAAATCAGGATAAATATTCATTATACTATTGCATTTTGCTAATATGTATAAAAACAGTTCTGTGTACAATTAACATCAAGTATTAGTCGTTAAATATTGTATTAGGTAGTATGTTGAATTACATCTTACACTGAATAATAAAATCTAATGCTTAAAATCTGAAATTCCTGAAGAACATTCCTCTAAGGTGGAATGTGTGCAGGCATTTTGAATAGTAATGTATTTGAATAGCATGTAGACCACTGCACTGTTATAATATGGTAAGTTTCATGTTTTATGTTTTATATTTCAGTTTCAGCTATACTTCAGTTTTGTCCGTGACTTAAGAATGAGTTAAGAATGAGGTGTGTGGTTAATAGTTTGTAGTATTGTGCTTTTAAGACACAGAGACAGATAGGGAACAGTGATTTGAACACAGTTCTTCAGTCATTCACAATTTCTTTTTTCACAACAGTGATGTCTGTTGCCCTGCACAAATCACTGAGTCTTCTAATTTATTCTCAGCTTCTGTAAAATATAAATAATGACAGGATGTGATGCAGACAGATATTTGCAAATCTAACTGGGACTATTTAAGATATCTCAGCCATTTGTTACTACTTAACTCGAAGTCACCTCTTTACAACTAGTGTCTAAAAATGGATTGCAAGTATGTGTGTTGCAGCACAGTCATCATGTTTGTTCAGATGAAGATGAAGGTATCAAAGAGCAGTATATGCTTTAATTTCTGTAACACTAAATAAAAGATGATTTTTAGTGAGGAGTAGCAAATTACTGATATTATGTCTTTTTTTTCTGTTTTTCAGTTGATCATGTAAGCTCTCTCCATTCTGTTAAAGTTGTATGTGAATATGGTACTTAAAACAGCTCTTTTTTGCAGTGTTTTATGGCTGCTTAGCTGCAGGCTGGAGAGCATCTTAGCTAGAGCACATCACATTGTCATTCTAGTGACTGAGCAGTTATTTGCTGGGGATATCTCAGGGGTACATTACTCTCCACTAGGATTTTTAAATAATGGTTGAAACATATTTGAGGAATGCAGACCATCTCCCCGCCTTATATAAATATCTCCAAAATTAAAAATACATATGCATTGCAATGGGTTATGAGTCCATAGAAAGCAACAAACATCTTTTACGCTAATAAATGAAAGGAGGGGCAGGAGAAAGGAATGAATAAAGCTAGGGGAAAAAGATATCAAGAAATATTTATATTCATGGAATGTATATTTTTCCAATTCTGCAATTGTTCTGAAATTAGACAGAAATTGGGATAAAGGCAGTTTTTAAAGGTATTCTTTTGAAAATTTCTTTTTATCTACCAAAACTTATAAAATCAGAATTTGGACAGCAGTTTTCAGTCTTGCTGGAAACAGCTTCTCATTTCTACTGTTCTCATACAGATATGGAAAAAAGGTGTTAAACAAAACCACAGAGAACTCAACTGCTTAGGACATAATGATTCATCCAGGACACAGCAGGTTGGTACATCCAGCAAATTTTGTCTTATTTAGAAGACATCTGGACAATACCAGGAGAGTATTCCGCATTCAAGAGATGAATAGAGAGAATTCAGGCACATTTATCTATTACTATGTGTTCAAGTTGGCAGAAATTAAGTTATTAATCAAACTGAGGAATTATCACAACATGACTGAGGCTTTAGTCAGAAGAATGCTGAAAATCTGAGATGTAAGAGATGAAAAGACAAGCAAATGATAAGACTAAGCACATCAGTCACCCAAAACGGAAAGCTTTTCTGATTGTTAGGGCAGAAGCTAGACAGGTGTTAGGGACCTATTGTGACTTATTGAACCTCCTAACTTCTCTTAATGTTAATGGGAACTGCCCAACAGTATCTAGTAGGATTAAGTCCAGAACCCAGAGGAGACCTTTTCTATCATCTTGTGAATTGTGGGTATAGATAATCCTGCTTTTTCTTCACTAACCTTTCCCACAGACTCTACACCGATGTTTGACTTGACAAGACTCTTAATCATTCTTCCTTACAAAAACAGAACTAAATGACAAGTTCTCATTTTTAAAGTCATCTGCAATAGTCTACATAAAAATCTAAAATTAACTACAATATATGGAAATATTCAAGGAAAGAAAAAAAAAAGATTTAAGATGAACAGCACGAGTTTGGCAGGCAGGTAAATGTTCTTAAAGAAAAGATAATTTACTGCATGCTAAAGAGATTCCAAATGCATTAAAAAGCCATTTCAGGATGTAAAGAGCAAGGTCTTTTCACAAAAAAAATAGTCTCCATTAGGTTTAATTCAGCTAGTTGCTTAACTATGGAGCACCTAAGAGCCTGATATCAAAATAATAAATATTTTGTAGTATGGACTACTTTAGACTAATAATTCTCATGTGCACTCATGGCAGCTGTATGCACATCACATATTCCCCACGTGGACACCACTGAAAGTATATTCTCACGAGTTTCATCTTGACTTTATCTGTCAGAACCACAACCACTCTGATTTTGTTATTGTAGCATATGGTTTGCTAATCACTGATTTGGACTACAGTGATTATGAATGTGCCCAGCTATGAGTGAGTGATATGTTTCATCCATACTGCTGAAGTTGTCATGATGAAATTTAAAATGTTTTTTATATTAGAAAATGTGTCCAATTAACTAGCAGAGGGACAGGTAAAATTAATTCTTAATATTACCTAACTGTCAGTATTTGAAAAGTGAAATTGTTGCATAGATATTTCAACCTTTTTCAAAGTCAGTATATTTGGAAAAGAAGATGATTCTTGCATATTTTATGGTAGGCATAAAACTTAGCAATAGCTGGTGATTTTCTCCAAGGCGGCATGGTTGCTCACTATTTGCCCCTTTCTCTGAGCCAGGTATGTGACTTCCTGATCTCTACCACTTCCAGTTGCAAAGTTCTCATCAACAGATGTCTCCAGAATTAACACTAGCTCCACTAGCCTTGCTTGCTGCATCTGGATCCTTGCAGAGGTGATTAAATTTTATTAGTTTCAGGTTCTGTTGTTCACCTTAGGTCAAATGACTTACTTTTGACTACCTTTTCTGATGTCAGTAGATTTCAGCTGGAAGTAGTTTGGAGCAAAATGCAGAATAAGTTTGAAAGTATGTGGAAATCTATAATACTGAAACTTTGCTTACTATACACTATGTCTCTTTTATAACAGAAGCAATTTAGGATGCAAATATAAATTTATAAGCAGCAGCATCCTATTCGCACTTGATTATTTTGAAAGAAGGTATTTTAGACATCCTAACAACCGATGCTGGGAAATCTTCAAAGCACATGAATTTTGTAAATTAAAACCTTTTTTTTTTCTGCCTCAGTCTTTGCAAGTGTTTGTTCTTAACATTTTCAGATCATTTTTTTTCATTTCATAGCAGCAGACAAGATACATTAACTGTCACCTGCAATAGGAAACACAAAGTAAATCACAGATGGAAATGGTTTATAACAATTACTTAAGTGTCAGATAGGGAATAAGCTATGAGAAGGTGCTGAAAATCTGAAGAGGACGTTATGCTTTGGAAGAAATGCAAAAACTGACAAACTGAACCTTTTAAATATTCCTCCCATTGTTACATATAAAATAAAATAATCAAAGTGCAGCTAAAGTACCCTGTCATTGACAACAATTACCAGTCACTCTTGGATACTACGTTCTTTTTATTTTTGTTTTACTCATTCATTTGACAGATATCTTTCCTGTTTGGCAAGACACCATACAGAGACAATACTACCTTCCAACTGATTAGATTAAATTCTCCCCAGGAAATAAATATTGGGGGTTGAGGATTCTGTGACCATTTAATTTTGCATGATTTCATAGTGTATGGAAACTGTCTGTCCCTATATATTACTGTTGAATGTTCTAATCTAGTCTGAGTCTAACGCTAATCTGAGCACTCATTTTAAGAGCTTTTATTGCAGAGCAACGATAGAACAGTGATCCTGCTCCATGGATTCCTACCAAATGATTCTTTGACTAAATCCCGAGGCAACTGCCTAGACTACAAAAATTTGAGGAATGAATTATGTTTTGACTCTATCTGGTGCCACTCATGATTCAGTACAATGTATAAGAAAGGGAGCAGTCCTGCTATTACACATGTGTGCACAGTGCTCTGCACTTTCTAAAATCAAGCCCACAAGAAAAGATCTACAATCAATACAACCCCCATGGCTATATTACAAAAGAATTTTCTATTCTAAGTAGTTCCAAAAGCTGTCAGAGAACCCACAAGAAATGTTCCAAACAGTGCGGGCACAGCACACCACAGCAAATTCAGGCAGAGACTGCTGCCTTTGCACATCACCGGTTTCATTTTCTTGGGCAGAACTCGATGTACTCAGGCCATTCTCCTTAGAAGAGAGGAGCATTTCCTGGCTGCTGGGCAGGAATCTGGTCGCAGCAGCCCTTTTTTCAGATCCTGGAACAGAGAGCAATTATCCAAGTTTTTCACCTTTAGCCAGTCTCCTGGTTTGACAGCACAAAGACATGCCTGCAGTTAAGCACTTTTCCTCCATGCTCCACCACGCAAGAGTCAGCCTTAAGCAGCTGAAGGTTCAGGGCCCTGTTCCAGCTTCTGGCCATTGGCTGCCGGAGCAGAGCTGTTAAGTGGAAACATTCGCGATGAGGGGACAGAGCTGAAGGTAGCCTGGCCTGGAAGTACGAACATGCTTTACGCTGCAATGAAGCTAGCATGAATACTGATCAAGTCAGCCCAAATTCCTACTGTGGATTATTGCTTCCTTTAATTCTTCCAATGCATGGATTGTGGCAGGGAAAAAAGGAAAGCCTGTAGACGTACTTTAATATGTTAGCATTCCCCATCTCCTATCTCACTTTCCCAGCAGTCATCTTATCATGAAGAAGCCCCTGCCTTCCTGTAGGTTTACCTTTCCTGTATACTTGAAATCAACACAAAGCAAAGGCATGCTGCAAGTGACCTGCAAGCTTTTACTAAACTGTAAATCATTGTGAGATGCTTGTGGTTAAGCAGAGTTATGGAAACAGATATTTTATTGAGGTAAAGGAATTAGAATATTCAGCAGTGAAAATGTTGAGTTCTCCTTAGAAGTAAAAGGGCTCTTTGTACTGTATCCATGCAAAGATAAAACTTCCAGCTGCTCTATCTTGTCATTCTTTGAGCAGCCTGTGTTCAAGATACTCCTCTAGGAAAGCAGTTTAGTCTATATTGCAAAAACTTGACTTATACTCTCTGCAGGAAACAAAATAAATTATAAACAAAATCCAGATTAACTCTATCTTGGTGCTATGGTGCAGCTGGCTGCACTAATGCTCATCACATTAAAAGTGTGAACTGAAACACTGTCAAATTTGTTCTGTTAATTGATGCATGTAGATTGCTGAACAAAAGGAAAACCTGTTCGAGAAAGATCCTTCCAACACTTTTAGTTGGTATGAGCTGTCTCTTCCCTATTTCCTTTCACTAATTCAAGCCTTGTTATATACTAAAATCTGTTCAGTGTTATTATATTTCTTGTCTGAAAGTCTGGACCAGAAAGCTTTCAGTGCTAAGGGTATTCTCTGCATCTATGCAACCCAAATTTGAAGATTTAGAAAAGCTGCTTGTCTAAAACTGAACCCTTTACCATATTCTTGCAGGTTTCTTATCCTAAAGTGCCCCCTTGTGTTTTAGAAAAAGAACAAAATAGTTTGTTAACGTGCAAAGTAAAAGAGCTCATGGTAGGCAAATATTTATCAAAACACACACCGGCACCTTTTCAAAACAGCACTGAATCTTGGTCTGTGAACAGCAATAGTTACTCTATATAGATTATTTTTGTATAACTGGAAGCTACAAATGTTGCTGCTCTAGCAAGAAGAAGTGTTTTGCCATGGCAAAGTTTATTTTGAAGCTTATTAATGCAAAGTTTTTCAAGATGCTGTACTGAAAGGAGGGGGGAAAATTTGTCAACAGTATGATAGGATGAGGGTCATCATCAGTTTGGACTACACAAATAAATCTTCATCAACAGACATAAGCTTCTCTTTCTGCAAATCAGTAGCAGGGAATTTAGAAGAATAAGTGTGTTCAATAAAGAGCACATTTGAACTAAGCTCAAAGTCAACCTTTTAGCAAACTTTCTTCTAGCTGACAACACATACTCTCATAGAAAGTAAAACCAGAACTATCATAGCAAAGCTTCTATTGATGAGTGAAACATAAGAACTAAAATAGATTAATCAATTCGGGGGGGGGGGGGTACCTCTTCTGAATCTTCCCCGTCTTTAGAATTGAGCATGGACAAAAAAGTCCTCTTTATATTTATGGATGAGTTGTGATCAAGAAGCAGTAACATATTCTTAGAAAAACAGTTTACTTATTTCTGGGTACTGAAAATTAAAACTAAGTAGTAGGGACAGATGTTTACTCATGTGTAGTACCTAAAGTGGCAGAAGGATAATAGTGCAGCCAGTAATTTTCTATTTAGACAAAGAAAAATTCATATCCAACTCTTTCTTGTGAAACTTTAAAGATGAACTCAGAAAACACTTTTATCCATGCTCCATGTTATTTCTTCTGAAAAAGCACATAGTTCTGATAATTTTTTTTTTAATGTATGCATGATTCTCAGCTCTATTCTTCTGTCTGGAATGCTTTACATTTGATAGTAAAGAAAATAATAGTATTTACTAGTAAAAGATATGTCAGCTTAACTCCAGACCAAACTGTAATTATCTCCTATATCCCTATGTAATTACATAAAAAGAGGTACTTGGAAAATAGAATTGCTTTCCTATGGAACTGTAATTTCAATATTACATTAAGCATTACAATATAATATAAAGAGTTAAACTTAATGTTGAGAGAGCACCTTATGTTTGGGAACAATGAGTGAAGAACGCTATCCATCTTGAGTACTTTAATCTCAGTTACACTTTCTGCAGCATCATGTGTAACCTTTAAATTATGTTTATAGAGAAAGAATACTCATGCACCGAGTAAGAAGAATATGTGTTTAGTGGGTTTTTTATAACAAGATGTAACTCGTTTTACTGATATATCTCAGGAAATACCTTTAACAGAAAATAGTGTGAACAGGAAGTTTAGGCATGTTCTTGGTAAGACATACAACATAAATGCTACTCAAAAGACATTAAGAAAAGAAACAGTTCATCCTTTGCACCATCATGTGGTATCTCACTACCCAACAACAGCAATTATAGATAGTAGCTTTTATAAAAAGGAATTAAGCAAGCTGAAGGCATTGTAACTTGATAGGCAGGTCATAGCTTTTGATCAGTGACATTTACCTTCTGCTGAGCACTATGGTGAAGGAGATCATAATAATCAGCTTAAATGACAGAAACACAACCATCATGTCAAATCAATAGAATATTTCAACTTAACACTCAGAAAAGGAGCTAGAAGAGAAATGAAATATTGAAGTAGCTAAGAAAGTTATCACATTAACTATAAAATTAATTGAGTATTTTTTCTGCTATCTTCTGCTATTAAAAATGTACAGCTTATTGCTTTAAATAAATAAAACTATTAATAAAATTTGCTCTCACTGATCTGACAATCTATCCTCTAAGAGATCCTTAAAAATTTGGATGCTAGAACAGCCAAGCTCCCAATATATTCTGGACTGATGGAATCGAGCAGGCTATGTGGAAACAGACTGTTTCTACAAAAACAGCACAGACTGCTTTAAGAACTGCTGTTGCAGGAAGCAGTCGGGAAAGAAGCATTTTCCAGTGGCCAGCAGCAAGTAAGAAAGTTCCTGGTAATGTACTAAGATAACAAGAAGAAAATTTGAACCCTGAGAACATCTAGAGAGAATGCAACAAAAGTCAAAGTGAAAATGAAATGAAGTGAAATGATAAATAAACTTTGGGAGAGGTTCATCTACATAAATATAGACATATTCAGTGGTTTCAGGCACTATAGGGTATCCCAGACACCCTCACAAGACAAGGACAGATAATACAGGAGGTCAACGCCCACTGGAGCACCTGGAGGTCCGACGGAATACTTCACATATCCAAAATAGGCCTAGCTGCTTGTGTTCAAGCAACTCTTACTTGAGTCCCTCTGCTCCATTTATCATCAGCTGAAAAAAACAGGCATGTTTAGGATTTAGGTAATCTGTTCTACATCAGAAAACTACATTAGAGTGAAAGTCTATCTTTCTCTCTTTACACCACAGCAAGAGCTGTGTAGACACTGTGTAGACATGTATGTGTGTAGACATGTATGTCTGTATAGACATTTGTGCTTCAGATGTCTACATATAGACACATCAATCTCACCATAAAGGTTCTGACATTGTTGAAAAAATCTTAGAATTTTTTTCAGCATTTTTCAATGAAAATTTATTGGAATTGGATTTTTTCCATATTTTTTTTATTTCAAAAAAAATCTAGTTATTCTCCTATATATTACTAAGAGCCAGAGGAGATGGAGGGGTATAAAGATGATAAAAATATAATAAGAATTTCTTAACTCCATACACAAAAGCAGTATAATCTATAAACATGAAAAACAACACAGATGTATCTTACTTTTCTTCCATATCTAGTAACTTGAGTATATTTGACTTGGCTGATCTCTGCAGTGTCTTTTCATAGATATGAACTGCATCCTCAGCTACTTATATGCTTATTTTTAACTCATCGCTAAGTTAATTATCGGCCTCATAACTATGAAGTGGACTGCAGAAAAACAGAACTCTAACCAACAAGTTTTTTCCTGGGGGAAAAAAAAAAAAAAAAAAAAAAGTATTTTACATTTTGTGTGGTCTCAAACTGTTGCCAGGCAAGCTACTCACATGCTCACATGAATAAGTGTTCATTGTCGATGAGCTGAACTACTTCCTGTTCAGAGTATGCAGTGAGACAAATAAGCATTGTATCTGGGAGCAAGAATTTAAAAGGGAGCCATTCAAAAACTTCCAGTAAATATAATCAGTCCTTAACCTCATATTGGAATATGTATTGTGTAAAAGAGAAAATCCAGGGCATGAACTAAGAAAATGTGTGTAGCAAGCACAAAGTAGTAGCTCACCAGTGGAATAACATCTTACACAGTGCTTATGTCTGGAAGAATATTAGCCATCCTAAAAAGCATTCTGACCATAAGACTATGTCCTTCTAACTGAACAGGAAGAGCTATAGAAGTAAATTCAGTAGAAGTAAATTCACATTATATTAAATACTCATTTGGGCTTTTTTTAATAGCTACTCTGCAATATAAAATTAATTCCTTGACTCACTAGGTAAGAAAAAAGCAGAAATATACAGATTGTAGCAGAAAGGCTACATTTGTGCTTCAATGACATTTGCCCACAGTTTGGCTGATCATCCATATTTTTAAGGACAGAATATTTGTTTTGCACCAGGCCCCAGATCTGGCATTTGCACATGCCTTGATTGTGCCATGTTGAGAAACATAAAGTAAACAACAAAAACAAAAAAAGTGTTATAAATGAAATGTTGACTGTTAGCAGGAAAGGATTGACATCCGTTTAGTATCCCTGACAAGACAGATGAGATCATTTAGTATCATTGTCAGCAACTAAGTGTAAGGACTAAGCACAATGTAAGAAGGAACAAGTGAGACTTAGTTTTACTGGTAACACTGCTACGTCAGCTGCGCTGTGAATATAGGACAACGTGGCTGATGTACAGGAGGCTGACGTATCCCCTGTGCCAGCAAGGAATCTGGTGAGATTTTACCAGGTCCAGTCTCAGAATATTTCAGTGCCACCACGTGTGCCTGCAAGACATACGGACTGCGCAGAGAAAGAAGTGGCTTCTGGGGAACTGCTTTTCATTAACCTCAGGGAAGCTGCATATGGAGCTCCCCCCAGTTACTGTCTTTTCCGGGTTTCTGCTGCTCCTTCTGGCCTTGCAGTAAATAGGGTGAAGCAGAGATTGTAACCTGGGGGGCAGAAGAGATTTTCAGCCGACTCCAGGGAAGTCAGATGGATGTCTCGCTGGCGCTGGCAGGTCACTGAGTGATTGCAGTGCGGTAGGAAAGGTTTCACAGCAGCACAGCATCGTTCCGTGCTGAGCACAGAGGGGTCCGGGCTCAGAGTGGGCACGGGTTAGATTAGGGAGACAGGAGAGATTTTAGGTCAAGGAAACCATGTGGTTCACTGAAGTTAAAGGCACGGCCGGTAACTGGTAAATAAGGGCAGAGTGGGACCATGGCGTAATGATCCTAGAGGCTGATTTCTGGCTAGGGTAGTTCAAGGGGCAGCTGAAGAGCAGAGACTGGTAGTTCTAAATATACTAGTATTATTTTAATTTTATAAGAAGATGATGGTGCCAGATTGTACGGTATTATCTTTTCTTCGGTATTATCACTCAGGCTTTTCTGATTGCCCTTGTACTCTGCTTCCCACTTCCAACCACAGCTGTCCATACAGCAAATAATGAAAAGGAGAAGTAGTGAGATGGAAAAGGACAGGAATGGAAATGTGAAAACAGTTTGTTACCTGAAGCCCTAATGGCTATTTTGAGAGCCATCTATTTTTGGTGCACTGTGCATACAGTACTGGATGTTTCATTTTTTAAACAGATAATTCAATATGCCATTTGCTGTTCTGATTCATCTGGATTTTCCAAAGATTGGGTTTGTAAAACTCACTATAGCACAGAGAACATTAAATAAATATTGAACTGGATTGTCACTAGCCAAGTTGTTCCAACACTTTGTTCTTTTTTTCTTTTTTTCTTTTTTTTCCCTTTCCTTTTTTTTTTTTTTTTTTTTTTTTTTTTTTTTGAGAGAGAGAGAGAGAGATCTAGCTACATTTAAGGGAAAAAAAATCTAATTCTAAATAGTGGAAAATGACAGTATTATGCATTTACACTACCATGAAAAAGTGCTGAATTTTGTCTCTAGAATCTAATTAGGTATTCTTGTGATTGTATTTTGACATGAAAATATTTTGATGTGACTACAGGGGGAGAAATCTGAAAACGTGTGCCCATGAGGAACTTGGAATACAGTTAATCAGAAACCTTTTTTTCTTTCTACCGAGCTTGAAAAAAAGAAGACAAATTACTAACTGTGCTGGCACATAACCAGACTAAGAAACTGGCATACTATTGAAAAATCTTTCCAGCTAGGAATAAGAAAGAACAACAGTAACAAAGCTTGAGAAGAGATAATATTGTCGATGCAAAATAGAGGCCTCAGTTTGAACATAATGATTCTTAGTTACAGACCCACAAGTGGAAAAGGTACAGGCTAACAAGCTCATCTCAATCCCAGAGTCACACTAACTGACTACTTTGGTGTTTTTTGTTTGCCCAAACTGTGAAACAAAAAATTAGCCTACAGTCGCAAGTATCTGTTTCAAAAGGATAGGAAATGATATTCACAGAGTGAGGTAACAAGGGATGAGCTCATAAGCTGCTGTAACTTGACTGATTTTACTCAGGCTTCTATCTTCTTAATAAAGTCCACGTTTCCCCTCTTGGATTATGAAAAAGGACTATACTATGCAATTAAATGTTGATTTGATTTTTCAAATGTGCGTTTTCAAATATGACTCCATTTGAAAATTCACTGTCTTTTGCTAACTGAAAATTAATTAAGTCAATATGAAACAATGAATTTTGTCCATCTAAAAGCATTGACATAACACCTTTGAGGTACCTCTTTTTGCCTCATTTTCCATCTCCATCTTTTGCTCTCTCCATTTACATTAGAAGCCACAATAAAAAGGTTAAAAACTCTTGTTTGTAACATTTTCCACAGATATCAGCCTTCCTGTAAATCTATTGTTATTTTCATAGACAGTGTTACTGTCAGAAATAATACACGATCCAGCCTGTTATAAAAGTTCTGTCATCGTGTGTGTGTATGGTCTAATAGAACACACAAGGCAATTTTAGTCCTCTTGTTACTCATATTAAGGAAGAAAAAGTCAGAAAAGAGGCCCAGAGCCCCTGCAGGGTGGTTCAGAGCAGCATAGGGTGGTATGGAAAGAAGGGCGGTGGAGACCTAGTGCTGGCCTGGTGGAAGGGTCCTCTGGCTTCGAAGGGAAGAGAGCTGTGGGAAGGTGCGAAGGACAAGCGACGGGCGTGCTCTGCTGAGCGTGGATGTAGCTCAGCGCTGCCTTTCGGCGGAGGGGGGCTGCAAGCCTGCTCCACAAACCTTCCCCAGGGGCAGGAGGGGCTGCGGGCAGGAGCCCTCTCCTTTCCGAGGAAGGAGGCAATGCCTGCGCGCGAATGTGTGCAGCAGGCCCTGGAACAGAGCGCTCCTTTGTCTTGTTAAGTAATCCTTCCTCAATCTCCCCATCTTGTTCTGGAAAATTATAGTTCTTTTCTCTGATTATACCTTTCTTATATCTTTCACTGCACTCAGAGCTGTCTCTGTGGTAGTAGCTCAGCTTCACGTGTCATTCTTTTCTGCAGGCAAAATAACCTCTCCTCCTTGTCAGCCACATTTCCTGCCTGTTCTGTGCAAGGATTTCAGCACTGGATTTTTCAGCTCCAGCTTTTTTTCCAGAAAAATGTTAAGCTGTGATTTGCAAGAATGAAAATACTTAGCACATACTGATCACAGAATTTGGCAACCCCCTTACAGTGTCTAGTGAGTGGGAGTGGGAATACATTTGAGAGATTTGACTGGTAAACATGCAATTTCATTACTGTCAATTTCGTACATCTGGCAAATTTACAACATCTATTTAACTCTTGTATAATCAGAGGCTGAGCACTGCTGAATCAGAATACTTTGCAGTTCTTAATTTGCATTAAAAAGTGTATTCAATTTGTTCTACACATTCTGCATATTTTTGTATTTTATGTTGATTTTTTTTAAAGATATGTAATACAATGACTTTCTACTTCACTGAATTCGGGAGGGTACCAAAATGGGGGATATTGACAGACATTTTCTTCTCTTATATAAGTGAATTTCAAGTTATTACCAGACCAAGGGCATAAAGACAATAAAATTTGTTCAAAATACTACAGCCGTAGTGGTCTGGTAGCGTCTGTGAAAGAGTTCTGCTAACTAGCTTGTAGGTGCGTGGTCCCAGACACGCCAGGCCTCTCCCCACCTCTCCCCACGGCTGCGCGCGGGGCTGCGGATCTCACACGAAGCGGACACGAGAGTCCTTCCCCTGCAAGCAGAATGTACTTTAACAAGTGACGGGAATTGTGAGCAAAGATGCAATACTGCAAGAGACAGCTATTGAAACTGAGCATGATTTTTGGTACCGTAATAACATAGCCAAGAAACTATGATTTAAATATAGACTAAACAGATTCAGTGGCTAGCCTTGCTGAACTAGAGTTACAACTTCTTAGCGGAGCGACTTCTTCATTGCGTGGTCATTTCAGAGGGTACTGTTGTCTTATGAGGTGCTCCTTAATGAGAAGGGAAGATCAGGGATTTACCACTTCTGACAGAAAGGGCCAATGGACCGATTTCAGAGCTAGAGTAGTATGTTTTCCAGCCATAACTGTGATGCTGACTCTGCATGGTTTTGAGCAAGTCATTCAAATTCTCTGCAATGCATTTTCCTTGTTGCTAAAAGGATAACATTTACTAAATATTTAGGTCCTGCATCTCTCCATTTCAAGCGTTACTTTAATTACAGGTAGAGAATGTTTCAGATTACTAAAGATAAATAAGAGCTGAGAAGCCTGTCCTTTCATCTTTGTAGAATGAAAGTACAACATTTAAAAGTGGAAACATTATTGTTGTTATTAGGATAGAGTATGCATTTCCATTACAAAGAAGTAGTACTCAGATCATTACAAAACTTTCTGTGATGATCTTCAAAACTAAAAACACTGCTACATTTTGAATGAAATGAAATATTACATTTTTATAGATTTTAGAATACTGCAAAAAAGGCCCTAGCATTTAAAGTAAACAAATACTTCATCATAAACTAAATGAAGACATACATTATTTCTCAGTTCAGAGCACTGTATGCAATAAATGGTTCCAAAAACATTTTGCTTAGATCAAAATATAAAAAAGCAAAGGGATTTGAGAAGAGAAAAACATCAGTAAACAAGAGCACAAATAAATAGTGACAGGTGTGAATTTTGATCAAACTGAAATCAGGCTGAAAGAAGCCACTGAAGGAAAGCACAGTATGAAAGTAAGTAGAAATTATTTTGCTTCACTCCTTGAAATCCAAAGCCTAAACATTTTATTGCAGTTCCTACTCTCAAATATGGCTTTTATCAAAACTTTGGTAACTATAGTAAATAACTTCAGGGTCCTACTAATGAGAACATGTTTGAAGAGATTTAAAATCACATCCCCTTTATGTCAGAGCTATTAATGTCAGGAATTCCTTTCATATTTTAATTCTGTATTTCAGAGTTAAGAATACGAGCTGGAGGGAAAAGAGTCTGCTTGCTTTTGGGTGTTTTCCTCTGGAAGGTCTCATACTTGAGAGTTTGATTCAAAAAAACAAGATTGTTCAAGACTAAGGAGATAACACAGTTACAGTACAGAATTGCACTAACAATTCTATACATCCAAAATTAAATTTGGATTTTTATACAAGGCCATGATCATTTAAAACTAATGCCTTGATTTTGGACCATGTCAGGTTGCTAACTGAGATAAAAATCACCAGATTGTCACGGCACGATCTTTCTTGATCTTTGTGCTGCTAATAGTCTAGATTTCGCTCACAATACTATGACTGAACTTTTGACAGAAAGTGACAACCAAGTTATACAGCTTGGTATGCATTTCTGAGAACCTGTAAACCTATTTTCTGTTTAACTACTGCCATTAGAAATGCCCAACAAATTACAACATTCAGGTAGGTAAGAAGATACTTACTGTCATCATCCTGATTCAAATGTTATAGCAGCCACATTCCATAAATGAAGACATCTGAGTGTTAAAATTTGCCTAAAATATTCATAATGGAGCAAAATTATGTTTGCCTGTGGAACAAAAGTATGCTTCAGTTACTGCTTGGCTAAATTGGAGTTTAAAGTTTAAAGCTAAAACCTGCAAGATTTAGCTGCCTGAAAGTTAGATACAAAAGTGCCTGTTTTTTAGCACAGAATCTGGAACCCAGAGCTCAATACCCATGTTAAAACCCTTTGCTCAGCGCACTGGGAAAGGCAGGGATCTTAATACAGCAGTCTGAAGCAGGAATGAGCAGGAAGGACTCAGGGCAAGCCAGACGGAAACAAGGACAACACAGGTGCATGCCGCATGCTATTACCTTCGACACCTTACATGCCAGAAGGCATCATTTTCCCCCTGAGATATTCTACCCACAGTGTTTCCCTGGGAGGGATGTCCCATATTCTTTTTATCAAAAGGATACGACGAAGATCATTCTTTTCATTTTAAAGACATCTGGTGTAGAAATTGCTACATGTCTTTATACAACAGTCTGATTGTTAGAAAGTTCCTGCACACACTGGAGTCTTAAGTTCAGTCTTCTTTTTGACCTAAGGGGATTTAAACTAGCATGCTATTCCCAAAAGAACTCAGAAAGAACTGAGGGCTGTAATAATCTTGCTAGTGAGTAATGTGCAGGATGTGGTTCAAAATCTTACAGGGGAAAGCTTATGGAGTCTTACAGTAGCAGCACCATCGAGTAGCAGTGATCAGAAAGCACTTAGTGTCAACATTGCTACAGGAACAGCAAGGACGAAAACTCTACCGCCATTGTGCTCTACTTAAAACGAAAGGGAGAGCTAAGAGAATTAAAATCTTCCCAGCAGCATGAAAATTTCTGAAGAATATGATATAGCATACACAACAGCAGCACATATCACCTACTAAGCAAGATTTGAAAAAGGATAAAATACAGCCAGCATGGCTACACAGCAAACTAAACATTGTTAGAAACAAGAAAGTATTTTTCAAAATGTTGTTTAACCCAAACAGAGAAAATGAAAAGTGCTATAAATTCTGACAGTTTGATGTAAAAAGCATAACTGTGCAGGCCAAGAAAGAGTTTGAGGAGCAAATAGCAGCGACTGATGATCCCAGTGGGGCTGAGATGGAGCTGAGGCTGGGCAAGGGGACCTAGTGTCAAGTAAGTTGACACTCAGTCAGCTTGGGCTGGGGGAGTCCTCAGAGTTCAGCTGTGTCTCACTGAGGACAAGGCTGCTGTGGAGAAGTTACACAGATCCATTTTGTAAATGCTGAGATAGCATTAATGAATGGCTAAATAAATAGGGTCTCCTGAGGAAAAGCCAACATGGTTTCTGTAAAGGGAAGTTTTGCCTTGAAGAAATCTTAGAGTTCCTTGAAGGTCTCAGTAAGCAAGTGTATGCACCCAATTGATCTTAACCCACTTGATCTAGGCTGCTTGATTTTTCAATAGTTTTTAAATAGTCCTTCACCAATGGCTTTATGCTTCCGTAACTCCACAAAAAAGTTATCTCAGTAGCTCTCCCCCAAAAAAAGGAAACCAAATGCTGGGATTTGGGAAAGAAATAAAGAACAAATCCAAAATATCATCATACTGTTGCATAAATCTGTAGTATGGGTTACACACTGAATATTTTGTATGTTCTTGACTCCTCATCTCAAAAAAATATGCAATCTTATCTGTCAGCTACATGCTCCTGAAACATGTGAAAGTTAGTTAATCAGTAGATGGGGAAGTGCTTTTTATAGTAAGATTTCATTCAGAAGAGGGAAATGTTTGCAAGGACTAAAGAAATGCACACAGTTTAATTATACTGCATGTAAATGTGATATGTGGGATATGTAGGGACAAGAGTAAGATCATTAGGATTTTCAGCTGGAAGAGATACTGTTTTCTTCTGCCTTTTCAGCAGTTAGACTGAACACTGACCATCACCCCATTCTCTGTCTGAAGGAGATGACGTCCACCAGAACAGTAACCAATGCTAAAAAGCCAAATACTGAAAGTCATTATCTCTGTCAGCTGTGATTCTTCTCCTGCCACTTCATCCTCACATCATATATACTGTCCATATATTTAAACTGTGCATTCTGTTCTCTGTATTCATTTCCCCTCTACTACACTAATTCTTACAAGAAAAAAATGCTTTGCTATCTGTTGAAATCATCCCCTTCAAGACTAAATGCCTCATGTAAATCTTTTAGTGTGAACATTCTTGCTGTCTCCTTCTAAACAGTCACATTTTCACTGCTGTCTTTTTCTTCCTCAGATAAATCAATCAAATCAACCAGCAGTGTTCGACATATCATGAAGTTTCAGTGAACTACGGACTGCACACTCTTCTACTCACCAGAGAGAGAAGTTAAATCATTCAGGATTCTAACAGCTCATGAAGGAAACAAAAGGGGGAAGGAGAAGGGAAGGGGGGGGGGGGGAATCTCTATATACCCTGAATTATATCAAGTTCTGTATGTATGTTTATCTCCTCTGAAACATTCCGTAACTAGTAAAAACTACTTTAAAGAAACCACTTCTTTCACTAGAAAGGAAAACAAACCACCCAACTATATGTGTGTTTGCTTTACAAAGTCATGCAAACTTATTAACAGTTATCCACAATTATTTTAAAAGAAATTTTCCCCAAAAAATATTCCCATCCTCCAGTCACTTAATTTTCTACAGTGTGCTACGTCTTCTTTCTAAACTGCTGTGCTTGGGAGAACTTTCTTGATTTAGTCAGAGTGACATCTTGTATGCAACTGCTTTTGGAAACCTCTTGCTGACAGCAAAGTATACCAGATCGCTAATAATCAATTTAACCCAGCCTGAAACAGCCCACAGTTACCCATGAAAGATGTACAACCACGTTTCTGCACGTACGGTGCTAAAAAACATCACAAGCAAAATCTACTGGTGACTAAACATATTAGTTCTGCTTCTATTTGATTATGCACACTAGGCACATTTTTCTGAAAGAAATCTGAAGTTACAGCAACAAATTAATAATACAGTTTAATGACCTGTATTTATACTGTTTAAAGAATCACTTCAGAGAAAGGACTGCTGAAAATAGTTGTTACCACAAAATGATGGTTGTCTAATTTCAAGACAGTGGAAATATAAACCCAATATTCTTGGTTACGCTCCCCTCCCTTCCTTTCAAACATCTAATTTACAGACAATATGCACAAGTTTAGGCTTCTGGTCATTCAGATCTCCTCGATGGTCAATACAGAGAGATGCAGCAATTCATTCCATCCAAAAATGTAGAGAATAACCTCCTGCATGCCTGATTTTCAGGCTGCTAAGTTAGATGTCTATGCACAGCAGAGATTAGCCAAGGCAACTGGTTTCTTGGAAATCAGAAAAGAAACCTATAGGGCCACATTTCTGTGCAGGGAGAGTTGGCGAGACAGATGGGAGGACAGCAAAAGGGCCATTCAAATGGATGTGAATTCTCTAGTTATTTGACCTTCCAAGCTGTGCAGCAATATCAGAATCAATAAAGATACTCAGCTATAGAAACTATCACAGGGAGTTACTTATATGGCCACTTTATGGCCTAAAGAAAGATTTTTTTCTCTTAGTGGATTTCATTGAAGAAATAGAGATAACAGGTGGTCATCTTTTGCTGAAATCCTTGTGTTTCTGACAGTAACAAACTTACTGCTTGATTATTTAAATTCAACTATTTTTCTACTGAACCTCAAAGTGAATCTTCATTCCTCAACTGCTTGTTATTAGTTTTTTGACATATTAAGTACAAATCCTTATTTCAGAATATCATGAAGCATTCCAAATACAAAATCCAAGGTAATAGTTCTAGAAGTATTAAAAATAAAGTTTAAAACCTGCAAAGCTTTTTTTTTTCAAAAACTGATGGCAATTTTCCTGACGGAGGCCCAAGTATGTTAATTTGTGTAAAAAAATGATGGAATAACTATCAGTAGGTTGAGTGTTATAAGAATGCTAAATGACTTGGATGAGAAATAATGAACATATTCCAAATGTAAAACAAAAAACTCTGTTTTAGCTTGTATTTATGCATGTATTTAATTTTTTTTATGAGCTCATTAACCTCTTCAACAAATTTCAGTGATGGTCAAATTTGTTATGAAATCCTCAATTACATATTTACAAAACATTATTATAATACTATTCCTAAGGAGAAATTCTCATATAACAAATATATAGATAAACTCAGAAACAATACCATAGTAATAAAAGTATTGTCTATTTCAGCATGAACAGCACATTCCCACTCTCCAGGGAGAATTTAAATACTTTCCATATGGAAGGTGACAGACAACATTTTAATGAAGAATAATCAAGTTAATCAAGTTAAATCTAAAGGTCATTTCTTACATTTATTCATTATGAAAGGGAAAACGTCACATTAGCCAAACTGAGAAACAGTGAAAAGGTTATATTTTTTGGAATCATGGTAAAAATATCTTGTCTCCTATGAACATTTCTGCAATACCTGAGGTTCCAGATAGGCTTATGCATACACAGGTCAGGCGCCCATGAACTGCCCCTCTGCTTCCTGGAAGGAATTATGTATGCAAGTAAAGATTTATGGCTTTCATGCCACCATTTGTATTTGAAGAAGTTTGAACTTTTATATTTGGTGACATATTTTTATCTCCTTCTCCAGAGATATTCAAAACCCTCCTGGACGCGATCCTGTCTAATATTCTCTAGGTGACCCTACTTGAACAGGGGGGTTGGACTCTCCTGGAGAGAGGGATCCCCTCCTCTGGGATCTCCAGAGGTCCCTTCCAACCTCAACCATTCTATGAATCTGTAATTATGTGATTGTTAATAGTTTTCATTACCAACAGTCGTTCTGAGTCAAGCAAATAATTGTTGCAGTAGGACTGCTAGGAAATGAAAGTCAAGCCAACACGCAATCACTCTGGTCTGGATTTCTCTGAGGTATTAATAAAGCCACTATTTGGTGGTTTATAGCCCTCTCTGTCCTTTGGCCATGCTGCCTCCCGTCAGGACTTTCCAAGCATTTCCTCTTGCACTGACTGTTTCCCTCCTCTGGTCAGATCACACTGACCTGAGTTTCCCTCCCACTGTATCTCAGTTTCATTTTACTCCCTTAGAGTTCAACATTAATTTCTTCCCTGACAAAATGCCTGACAATGTCTAACTTCCCCCAAAAGCCTTGCGGTAGATTGGAACTAATTTGGGATTGGAGGCCTGCTCAAATAAACAAAACAATGCCAGGGCCTGAGCATTGTCCTAAAATTATCTTAAATTATCTTAAATTCTTAACACAGTCTCTGGATTGCCAGTACCAGACAACATTCTCCCAAACTGATTCTGGCATGAGATAATTTCCAATAGGCAGGATGGATGTAGCCACCCATTTGGAGAATGCTCCCACAGAGTGACCATAGCCTTTCTACTTAGATGCAGGGCCAGAAGACAGGCCTGGCCCATTCATCTTCCAGTGGAGACAGCCTCGTATGCTGGCTTATTAAAGGGTCTGACATTTAACATCACCATTCATGCTATTCTGCAGGACACTTACCTTAAACTGTATCAATGGGCTAAATATGCTGCAAATTTTCTTTTATCATTTATCATTCAGCCAGGGCTCCTTGCCTTGTTCTCCTGCTGTGGAGTGCCTGTCTCACATATTGCTGTAGCAAGGTTGCAGTCACCTTCCTGGTCTGAAGTCCACATGCCAGTTGTGACTGGGCACTCTACCTAAGGCATTCTCTAACGCATCATGTAGCATGGAGGTCTTCTGGAAAGCAGACTGTGTCCATGAGCAAGTTGTCAGGATATAGGCATGCTATATGCCTCAATACACACTCCTACACATTTTTTCTTAACTTTGCATTATTTTTTCTACTTCATCATGTTTTTGTCTCTATTCTACTGTCCATTTGGCCTCTTTCTAGTTAATATTTCTTTGCTTTTTAATATCTGTACCTTCACTTCCCTTTATTTTCTCATTCTTTTCGTATTCATCTCTGCCACCTGTGACATCAGTCTCAAAACAATCCTAAGTTCCTCAGACACTCAACTTTAATTATCTTCATAAATCTGCTGTGTAATTCTCTCACTCTTGCCATAGGTACATAAAGCTGTTCCTTTTAAAAACCAAATCATGCCTCAGACATATCCCCTTGACCCAGGATGTGTCTTCTATTGAATTGCTGCAAATATCTCTTCCCAGCTTGTCACCGTATTTTGTATTACAAATAGTTTTGTTATTTGCTCTTTAAAGTTTAACAAATGCAAAGTTTAAAAATACAAGTGATTCTCTTCTAAGAAGGCATTATTTTGAGCTGCTATGGACTAACTCTTCTCCTGGTGAGATCAGCTGAAGACTTTCTGTGGAATTCAGCGAGAACAAGACTGACCTCAAAACCGAGCAATCTAGAATAGCATGAACATATAGTATGGCAAACTACTACTCTTTCTTTGCTGCTGTCATCACGTTCATTATCACCATTGATCTGTGAGCACATCTTTTTAGTTCTCATTTTGTTTCTTTCAGCATGCCTGACAAATGAATGCTTCAGCTGACAGAGCACAGGAGATAAACACACTTGGTATACACAACAGTTTCAAAGCAGTTGAAAAAGATGAGATACACACTAAAACACTCTTCAGAGCATCTCAGTACATTTCCTCCAGCTTATTTGCTTTGACATTAACAGTACAAATAATGTCTTCTAAGCCTGAACAAACAAACCTCATTTACAAAAGATAATGTTAAGAAGGCTAAGAAAAATCTGAGAGGATCTAGTTTGTTGTCCAAGTTGCTATATTTTTTTAATGTGTTTGCCAAAGAAAATTAGTATACAGATCCAAAAATGTGTCAATGAATAGCCTAATCAATTTGTTTGCCCAGTGATTCAGTGATTTTATTCGTAGGTGGATGATGATACTTTTTTGAAGGTTTCAGTGTGAGGAATTTTAAACTCCAGTATGATACCCCTCTCTCTCTGTAAAAACCCAGACACCAGTAGCTAGAAACACAACTCACGTTCTGCAGTGAAACGTTATAGAATCATTGTGTGGGATTTCTGCAGTAAATGGTGAGCAAAGGCAGTGAGCCACCTATTTAAGACTCATAATGGACAGGAGCAAACAAAGGACCTGTAATCTTTTTCCTACCTTTTGAAGCATATGAGACTGAAGATTTACCTATAGGGGACTGCATAGAGAGGAGATATAGCAGAATGTATAACAGTTTCTTTTGATAACAAATGTTGATAAACAGCCATGTTCTGAAATCAAGCAAAACTCAATCTGTCTATTATTAACAAATGTAACTGGAGAAAAAGTTAACTTTTTTTAAAATATATTTAAAAACACAAACTAGATGTTCTCTACTTGTCAGCTCTGAAAACTCTTTCTCGTATTTCTATCTGCAATCAAAAACTAAAGAGTTTTTCAAGAGAAGGCCTTATAGTCTTTAATGTAGCTCCAAAATAAAGACAGTACTACAAATTTACAACTGTTATATGTTCTCAAGAAAGAAGCTATCCACTGACTGGAGAATAGAAGAACTGCTTCTAGATACTCATTCCAGATATCCTTTAAAAAAATAATTGATTTCAAGCATCTAAGCTTCTTGAAAACCCTCATAGTATATCACTTCTTAGTGTCTTTTTAATAAGAAAAAATAGCATATCATAACAATACTTCTTGTGTGGTCTGATTATGTTTGGTTGAATTGATGCCTTTTCTTGCTTTTTCTATATTAATTTTATTTTTTTCAGTTTTGGATCATTCCTCATGTTAAAGGTAGAGATTATTCCTGGAAGAATCCTTTCAAGAAATAAAATATCTAAAGTGGACACTGTGTTGTATTATAAGTGCAAGTCCTGGGGTTGGAAAAATGGCTATTTAAAAATATTATTGCATAGTGGTATCTCAAGACCAATACCTTTCAATCAGTAATTGCATCTCTTTAAGCGTAATCCTCCCAAGCTATTGCTGATGATTTTACAAAATGACCATGAGCCATCAGCAAAAGTAAAACCAAAACATAGTGCATTTGCTGAGGAATTGTGGGAAGCCACTTTTAAAAAGTACTACAGAAGAAGGCACATGCTAGGCTAACAGAAAAACATTCATTTCAGGAAAGTAATCTGTAATCTGACAAAATAGAAATCGCCACAGCCTATGACTGGTGTTTTGTGTTGCTTTTCATGAATCTTATAGCTATTCCACCTCAAGGTCATCGAAAATTACATTTTACTTTGACAATTCTATCGTTTCATAATACTGATCAGCTATGACAGCACTAATAGTCAAGTCAAAAAACTAAGCTTCTCATTGACTATGTAATATCTGATACCTCCAGTAGATTAACTGCAACAAACAAGGTTCTACCCTTCAATCTGTTCTTAGGAAATGAAAAAAAAAAAAAAAAAAAAAAAAAAAGAGAGAGAGAGAGAGAGAGAAAGAAAGAAAAGAAAAAGAACAATAAGGAAATGTTTTAAAAAGTCCACTTGCCTTTTCATCCATTACTATTCATTTAAAGATGTTCCAAACTCCCTAACATCATTTTTATTATCAGAAAAGCATAATATTTTTCCATTATAGAAGCTGATCTGACCATTGCAATTCACTGAATTAAGGTCAATTATTGCTTTGCATATTCAAAAGATTTATTAACCTCAAACAAGTGTTAAATGACAAATTTAATATTGACCACCACAAAAAACATAAAATTATCAGAAGAAATTACATTAGGCAATTATATTGTAATATTCAAATCGGATAAAATGTAGAAAGTCTGTTTGCTTCTGGAACCTGAGTTAGTGAAGGGCTATTTATATTATCTCCTCTTTTTAAATATTTGAGTATAAATTCTCCATGCATTGCTGGATAACTAAAACATATCTCTCATAAGTACTAGTGTGAATTAAAGAGACCTTTTTTAGCATAGTGGGCTAAAATATACACTGTAGAATCAAACCTATCTTATAGATGATTTATCAGATATCTGGATCATTATCAAGTATTTTGAGTCTATGATTAACTCAGTTATAACATGTATTAGTAATTCTATTTCTGACTGGCAGATTTTAAGAAATTAATTAATTTATTTATGCACTCTGACAGTTCATAAATAATTGGAAGAACTTAGGAAAGACATTTGACTGCTGTTGCTGGCAGCTCCAAGGTAGCCTCAGGTCAACACGAAATAGTAATTGTTCAATTTTGCAGTAAAAACTCTTCACACATACAAAGGAGTACAAATGGGTGTTGGCAGGCATGGGAAGCCAAATAGTGTCTTGACCTGGCTACTCCCAGGTCCGTCACAAGAGAGTGATCAGCCCATAGAAGGCTTGTCTCCACATACACGAAGGGGCACGGAGAGACAAGGAGGGAACACCAGTAACCCCATTAGAGGAAGGGAGATGCTGTCCAGGCTCCTCCCAGGGCTGTCCCAGGAGATGTTCAGCCCCACAGACCGGGTGTGAAACCCAGCAAGTTGAGGCAACTGGAGCACAATATACTAAAATACAAAACTGAGGTGTCATCTACACCTTTAAATTCTATAACCTCACAGAATAAATCGGACATTGTCTATCTGTAGAATATTCTGTTCTAATATCTGGATTTCAGAAAAAAATATGACAGGCATTGAAAAGGTAAGACACAAATGGTAAAATTAGCTATCTGATAGAAAGTCTTCTGTAGGGGCAAAATTAAAATTGAAGACAAAATGAAAAATCTACCACATTTGGACATGGGTGCAAATGAACTAGAAGAACTTCATAAAGTTATAAAAGTAATACTGGCTTTACTAATTCAAGAAAAAATGATATTAAATTAAACTAAGTCCATACTTAAA
Organism: Rhea pennata; assembly: GCF_028389875.1. Taxonomy (NCBI): domain Eukaryota; kingdom Metazoa; phylum Chordata; class Aves; order Rheiformes; family Rheidae; genus Rhea; species Rhea pennata. The sequence goes on from NC_084663.1 coordinate 20,101,582, forward strand.
AGTAATAAATGATTTTTTTTTTGCAGGGTGTGTAATTAATCAATGGTACTCATTGTCAAAAATTAATAGCTGACATGAAAGAGACGGCTAGTGAGATGCAAATTGTGTATTATTTTGATATAAAGAATGAGAATATATATTGTTATTTTAAGTAGGATAAAAATAATGGGGATTGAAGACTTCATACCTCAGGGCATAAACCAATACCTAATTAAGTATGGTATGAAGAGAATATGCTTCACATGCACATTGTATAGAATTAATGTCTGGTATTCTGTGCTGTTGAAGGCAGAACACACTAATGGAGCAATCTAGAAAGTTTATTCAATATGACATTCTTGGGATCTATTTTAGTTCGTCTAGATTTTATTTATTTAAATTATATTAGCAGTAGACAATTGGAACAGCTCTCTTACATTTAAAGAAAGCAGGTCACTCAGGTTTTAAAAAATTTAGAACATCTAATTTTTGTCTCCAGTTCTGTTATTGCTGATATTTCAAGTAGTGGAGCACATTTCACGTAACTCATTTTTTCCACAAACTGTATTTTACCATTTTACTGAACATGGCAAAAGCAAATAGTTGTTACTAATTATGTAACGTTTCTACATAATTATATATGTCATCAATAGAATAAAATCCCTAAACAGTGAATAGGAGTTCTTCAAAATGTATGATGGATTGTATATCAAAGACAGATCCTCTTTAATGTTTCTTGCTCTTAAAGATAATACTAATCTTAACATAAAAGGTAATGTTTTCTGCAGATTGAGTTTGTTCTTCTTTAGCTGAAACTCTTTGTTCTGAACGTTTAATCATAGTGAAATGCATGGTAACGAATCTGGCATTTCAGTACTGTTATTATACTGTAGAATACCCATTGTCCTGAAGAAGAGTTGCCTAAAGTCCAGGAATCATATTGTTATTATTCAAAGCATTTAAAACTGCATGTACATGGTGGAGGGGCTTGTTGTTTGTCTGTTTGTTTGTTTAACAAGTTATGTTCTCTTCTAGTTTGCTTCACATTTACTGCAATGATGTCAATGCATACTAGTCCATCTTTTTTTGATTTAGTAAGTCTTCAGAAATGGAGCCCACATCTCTCAATGAGGTTTTTCCTCATATAATATTTTTAGTGACTGGATATAAGTCTTTAGTTCACTAAATTGTCACTGTATTTATTTTAACAACATTTATATTAATTTAAGATATATGCAGAGCAGAGTGTAGAGTCACAGGAAATTTAGAAGACAAGGGATAACAGTTCAGCTCAGGTTGTCTATCTAGTTTAGTACTTTTTGACAAAAGCCAAATACTGGTCTGTATGGTTTTATGTTTGGGTTATAAAAACACATTCTGACAAAAGCCTCTGCGAGCCTTATCATCACAAATGGCAACTACGTTTGATAAGAGTAAAAAGCATACAGAACGTGAAATTCTTGCCCAGCTTTTGGAGGACAGAGGTCTCCCCACTAGGACCAAGACATCTGACCAAAATCTTAATGTTTCCTTTGTCCTTTTTGTAGATTTTTATTCTGTAAGCCAGTTCTGTGTGTACAGATTTTTAGTGTCTGTGAAAGTTGCTGTAATTATATCCCTGGAGACTGAAGTCCTTTTATGTAGTCACAAAGAAAACAAAGTGCAAGCAGCAAACACATTTTCCCTCTAGTGTGTCTCAACCTTCACCTGATGGTACCCTACTCTAGAGGTGATAAAATGTCATCCTCGATTCTCTTCTGAGGTGATACTGCTTGACTGCAATTTATAGCAAGGATGAAAATCGGGTCACCTTAGCAGAATACACATCCCTACAACCTTACACAATAACCAGAAACAAAGTTCGTGATTCTGAAAGGGGGATAGATTTTCTTGGTCTATGTCCAGACCAGAACTGCAGAGATGTCTGTACACAAAACACTCGCAAAAGTTCAGTTTATTCAAATATATGATCTAAATAGTCTTTGGTCTGATCTCTTATGAAGCCCTAATATGGCTCATGGGATCGATGTCTTTGCTGCCCTGGTAATCTTCAGGAAATCACACAGTACAATAGAGGGCTTACTCCGATTTTCCTTTAGTGATCACCTGGCTTTGTCAGGAAAATAACTGATACCCTCAAAATGTCTAGCTTGTTCATCTACAAAAGCACTTCTGAAAAGAGAGAACTGTGATTACCATCATCTTACTATAATCAGAGAGCCAGTTACAAAAATATATTCAGGCAGCAGAAGGGGGCCCGTTAGCCTGGACATCATACTATGCTAATGTGTACAGAATTCTACAGCCGACAGCCCTCTGTCTGTTGTTTGTCATGCTAAAACAATGGAGAGGAGAATTGTGAAGCATCTAGAATGACAGGAATTTTTGTGGATTGAGACTAAGAAAAAAGCTTCTTTCTCAGAACATCAGTGAGATGAGGTTAAGGTAAGCACATGACATAGCAGATTTATTTCTTTTGTAAGTAATTTTGCACAGAGAATCATTCAGAAAATTATTGTTCTTGGGGAAAAATCAATTTAACTCATCCTTCCCTTCATTATCCTCCATCTCACACTACGTTTCTTTCACATTGACATCATTTGTGTTTCCAAATCAGCATCATAGATCCATTCTGACTCCCTGAGTGCCTGCACCAAGTCTGGAACAAGAGAGATGGGCACACTTCTTTATGGAATGTAAATAGTGTTAGGCCTAGAGCAGAGTATCAAAGGAAATGGTTTAATAGGGTCCTCTTTCTAATTATAGATGCCCTGCAATTTCAAATAGTGCAAGGAAATATTGCTTAAAATCAATTATTTCTAAGCCTTTCTACCTCTTTTCAGAGTGGTATTAAAGCATTTTAGTACTTCCAGCTACACTTATTGTTGATGAACATACACTATTTCTTTCAGTGCAAGTATGGTCCTTTAATTCTTTTCGCTACTCGTATTTCCCTTAATATGCTCATGGCAGGGGGCGGGGAATAATTATCATGCAAACCAAGCTCTTTTAATGTTTTCTAGTAAGAGTGCATTCCATTGCACCAGTCAAGCTAGATCTCTTTTTTATTCTTTGGGTTTAATTAAACTTTCCTCAACTTCACTGATCAGAGTTGAGTATAGCAGTTTGGTAAGGTATTTCTAGTTCCTTTTGTATTAATTATTTCCTACATATAGTAGAAATATTTGGAAAATATTCCTTGGAATATTTGAAAAACCCCAAGGCCCTTCAAGGGTTTCTTTTTGCATAACTGGATCAAAGTAGTGCACTCATTTTCATCTTCTGGTTGTCTAATACTGTATTCAAGTAATGAGTCTCAACTTTATACACAGTATTTATTAGTCATGCACAGGCATAATATCCTAATCCTCTTTGTTTTCATAAATAGGGCAATCCACTCTGTCAGTTCTCCCCTTTAGCCAAATCTGTTCTCATCTTCCTGGTCTGTCTGTCTTCTCCACCTTTGCTAGTCACTGTCCCAAGTCGTATCATTTCTTTCACTTTACTGAGTTCCGGATAGATAAGATTTGCCTTAGATAAATGATATTTTCGTTACCTATTCTGTTATTTTGCTCAATAAGGGTATCCAGTTAGTTTTGCGTACTATACCACTAATAAAGCTGGCTTACATTTCTCTTTTTTGGGGAGTGTTTGCTAATGCCTCCATAATGCTTCCATCTGTGTTTGTCCATACTGGTTAGAGAAGTTTATTAAGAGCAACAACATATAGGATGAGATCCTGCATGCAGTGCAAAACCTGTCAAAAGCTGAGTGCCTTGTTTTTATTTGTTATGCTTTTGGTGACGTTACTGGACTACTGGAATCTTAGGATGTGAGCAAAAGAAAAAGAAGATAGCAGTAAAGTAAAAGCGTATAGATTTGGAGTGGTAGAAAGAGATTAGCTGCACAAAAACATGGCTAGATGAACAAAAGTAGGATGGTCTGTGGGTATGTCATCAGTGAAGAGGATGTGATAAGTATAAAAACAGAAGAAAGAGGTGGAAGAGAGTAGGAAAGCATCCCTGGGGGAATAGAAAACAGAGAAATTAGAAAGGAAAGGCAAGATAAGAAAGAAGACACAAACTTCTTCCTTTTTTGATGAACACATGGAATAAGCAAGAAAACATACAGGAAAAAAAAGATAATCCTAGGTGAAACAGACTGGAAAACAGCAATGGAAGATACTAGAAAAGGAAGAAGTAAAGTAGGAAAGAAGGAAGGAAGGAAAGAAAGAAGGAAGGGAGGGAGGATGGAAGGAAAGAAGAAATGGGGGAAAGAAGGAAGAAAGGAGAGAATAATTTTGAAAAAAAATAGAAGTAAGGAATCTATTCCCTGAAACGTAATGCTTAAACAAGATAAATGAACACAGGGCGGATGACATACAAATGAGAGGTCTTGAGCAACCCACAAAATTCAGTAACTCTCCTTGCTCTATCAATGTGTGTTAAATATAATTAACAGTGTGTCCAAGTGGTTCTGGTAAATTAAGTAGAGCTGTTGGCCTTTCAAAAAAGATATTTCCCAAGTGATTCGTGGCTGCAAGTGCAGCCAGGGACTTGTTCAATACCCATAAGTGGTAATGAATTCAGCAGCAACTGAGGACAGTCAGCAACTCACTGGATTGGGCTTTTTGAAAAATGAACCTTCAGTGCAGGACATTTTTAGAACAGTTTCTTAATCAGCAATGTAAACTGAAGATCCTCTATCACCATATTAACTGCTTGTTTCTTTTGAAAAGGATACAATTTGCAGAAGCCAAAACTGCAACATACATATTCCAACATAATTCAGCATTGTGAGAAAGCAGACCTCATACTGCCCTTCAGAACTGAAATGTTCATTTTCTCATATACATAACTGACCCTCTCTGGAGCAGCAAGGACACAAAGGAAATTGTAGAGTAAATTTAAATACATACTACTGTTGCTGACTTTTATTTTGTTTCACACTTCATTTTGACACAACCACATGCTTTGATTCACAGCAAAGCTAAAAGTGACCTGTAAGGTTCTGCCCTGAAATGCCACTGACTTTTCTGCAAACCAAAGGTGCACAGCACTTTAGAAATCTAAGTATGTCCTGAAAGAGCAAATTCCTTAGAATTGCAAGGGGAGTTAAAGCAAAACTAATCTAATGTTAAGTGTGTACAGCTAAAACTCACAAACTGCTGTGAAATTCAGACCTTAAAATTCCAAGAGAAAGATATCCTCAGCTGTTACATATAAATTAATATTTTTCAACATTTCAATATGTAAGTGCCATATGACAAAAATTCCTCGCCAAGAATAGATAAATATTATACCCTGAACAATAGCATTTAAAGAAACATCTTTACTGACAAAGAACAAGAAAATCCTATTTATATATAGGATTCCTCAGATAACCACATGTCTGGAAACTTATTTCCCATTTTTAAGCTATTTTAAGTAAAGTTTTAATATCATATTAAAGCAATCTTAGAATATGGGTTCCTCTTTAAGACAGAGGAAAAACATCATCTATGTTTAATACAGCTAAAGCTTCAGTTAAATTTCAATTTTGTTTTGAGATCGAACAATTCATTACGCAGAAGATTGGAGGAAACTTTTGGATTATTACAGTTCATAGCAAGTACTTCTGTGAAGGTATTTTTACTTATTTTCAGCTTGCTGTAGTTTATATATTGTGAAATATTGCTCTGTGTGGGATACAGGTCACATTCAAAGCCAAATACAATCAAAAAGACTTTGAGTGTATAAATGTACGTCTGTTAGGGTTTCCTTTGACTTTAGATTCCCAAATGATTTTTTTTAAAAAATTTACTCAAAGTTATTCTAACCATCATTCCACTCAAAAGATCTACCTACCTGGCTCAGGCAGAGAAGGCAAGTGTGTCTGAGTCAATGCTCCTGAGCTGTGACTCAGGAGCTGGGCACCACTGGAGAGGTGCTCATAAGGAGGCTAACCCAGCTCTCACTACCATAATGTATTTTGAGGGAATTTATTGCTGATGATACAGTATCACATTGCTTTGAAAATTGCCAATTTTTTTTTTTCCCTGCTGGTAAGTCATCATCTAAAATAAGGAAAAAGGCAGCCTGGTTTAGCAGGTGTGAGATCCTTAAACATGCCAACAGACCACAACAGGTAGATACAGTTCATCTCCTTGGGTCCCCCTGCCATGCGCCATCAGTCCTGGGGCCCCATGTGAGCTGTGTCCCAAGCCCAGCCCTTGTTGAGCTGACGCCAGGCAGCAGTACAAGCAGGGCTGCTCCATGATGGAGGTGAGCCAGGCTTCACGGGTGCCGTTCATTAAGAAGAGATGGTGTCCTTCTGCCCTCAGGGAGTCTGTTATGTCAGTCCAAGCAAGCCACCTGAGTAGAGCATGTAGAGCTGTATGTAGGGTCTGAAGAGCGTTTTCTATAAGCCACTGCTCTCTTTGATGAATGTGTAGGTTATTTGTTCCATTTTTTTCACTTTTATTCTTTTACATATGAGCCTAAATATAGTATATTCTTTTCCCTTTTCTTCACTTTGTAGTTATCTTGAATTCTTCCTTGTACCTGCAGGAAAAACCTATTCACCTCAAATATATGATGCACAATTCCATTGGAGACATTATATGCAGTTCAGAAAGAGCTGATGTTATAGGACATTTGTTATATTTGCCCAGTGGCATAGGTAGATACAGTTCATCAGAGTCCTCTAAGAATGGCACGTCTCTGCCCCAAGAAACTATCCCTCTAATTAGGCACAGCACACAAAAGGCTGGCAAGGGAAAAGGACATGTAATGAGGTACAGGTGGATAAAGGTGAAGATCCTACAAGTCCAAATCCTAGGCTGTGCTTAATTTTAGTCAGTGTTTAGGAAACATTTCTTTTACTGTGTGATGTTAGGGAGCAAGGTAGTGTTTGTAGCCTGTGCTAAGCAGAGTCCCTTTCTCATTTATACTTAGTGAACGATAGTTGGTGAATATGGTTCTATTCACTTTAAGATTATAGAATCTCTTATCTCACTTCAGGTATCATTGTTTTATGAGGGAATTAAGTTATTATTCATAACTCAGAAGAGTCAAATGAGGATTGTATGAGTTAGAAGAAGAGGTTAACAATATGCTGAGTCTCTGAAAACATAAAACTTCAATGACTTCTATTTTTTTTTAGCTGCAGAGATTTTGTTATGGAGAGGCCCTACTTGTATAGGACAAGAAGAACAAGACAAAATAATTTCATTATGATATATGTTTATAGAAAAAAACAAATGTTGCATATATTTGTAAAAATGATACTGTGGTTCCTTAATTATGAGGAATATTTACTATTGAGTGATCTTACTGACAACATTTCTTTGTATAAAGCCTCTGCAGTATGAAGGATTCATGAACTAGCATCAACTCAAACAATATCAAAAAGAAGCTACTTTTCTCCTGAGAAATACAGTTTACGTGCCAAAAAAATACTGCTGGATTTAATCAGTCAGTTAACCTGCTGACTTTTTTTGTCATATTTCTCCATACTTAAAGCCAGACATAAAGATGTGCGTACCTAACTCCTCTCGGCAGATATAAATCACCACAAAAATCATACAGTTTTCCCAGAAACAAATCTTGGATTCTATAGTAATAAAAATATAGGGAAAAAACAGTTATAGTAATATGTAGAAATAAAAGCAAGCACCCAATCAGTAAACCATGAGGAGAAAAGATCGCTTTTCAAAACCATTTTCTTCACAGTTAATTAGTGTCAGTTCTAAAGTACATAATTAATTTATGAGGTTACTAAATGGCAGAGTTAGGCTACATGGACATCATAAGTGCCTATTTTATAACTTATCATGTTTGGGTGCCACACGTTGAGTTTCCTATTTTAATCAACTTTGGGTTTTATGATCGTTGCTCCCATGATATCATCTCATAATTTAACAAAACAGATGACAAATTGTACAATGCAAACAAAAAACAGTACAGTCCTGATATTTTGAAAGATTTTGTAATGGATTCAGTGAGATAACTCTCCCTCCTCCCCTTTTCTTTTTCTAATGCAAACTTTTACATTAATAGAACAATTTATATAAGCCTTAAGATATAAATATTTGATGATAGTTGTAAAACAAGATCGAAACTGTTATCACTTCTGGTAATAAGGTTACATTTTCTATTAAATAAAACTTTTTTTTCTCCATTTAAGTTTCCTGCCAGGTTCACGTAATAAAGACATTAAGAAAAGTGCTCTTAAAAATGTGCTTTGTTATTTTATTAACTTCTTTAATCATTCCTCCATTAACTTGTCCCTGATGTCAATTTTTGTAAAGTAAGAGTATAAAATGGGGTCCCTGGCAGAATCCTGCTTCGTAATATGCTACTGATAATAATTGTGGAGTAACCACATCGTATATGTTTCTACAAAGCTTGTCCTGAGATCTTGATCAATAAATCATGCTGTTAGAAACAGAGAAGCCATTCTCATCACCTGTTTTAATTTAGCTTCTTAATAACAGCATTACAATAAGTTGTTGTGCAAGCTTTGCACTAGTTTCTTAATTGGTATCAGTGCAGTCATATCTCGTTGTATGGAATTGCATTCTGTGGAATATGTGAGACCAGAAAGAGGTTCCATGATTAAATTAATAGTGATTCCTACATTCCCAATCCTCTCCCTCTTCCTAGGGAAGTGATTTGTAAGCCAGTAAACCTACTCCATCTGCCAGTAAGATCTGCTTATTTTACACAGTTTATTGTCTATATTTATTTAGTTTATTGAAAATCAGATTTCTGTCATCAGTACTCATGAGAATCACGTCTTTGTAGAAGTACATTGTGCTTAAATCTCTGAGGATTGAATATTTTTCTTAAATATTTTTGAAGAAAAAATAAAGAGTTTTTTTAAATAATTTTCAGGTTTCTAGCTAAAACAATTTATTTTGGTGAGTAATCAGCCAGGATAATGTATTGTTATTTTAATTAATTACATCATTAAGATTTGCTATAACTGATTCATTTTTATATATCATTCAAAAAATCACCGTTTTACAAACAGGCAGTTTGTTTCCTGCATACTCAACCACAGCCTTTTGAGGTTGGCTGTAACTATGAAAGTGTGTTTGCTCCAAAGAGTTAGTCACCCAAATGTCAGGAAAGTAACTATTTCATTCAAAGTCATGATTGTAGACCTAGCCTGGAACTTAATATTAGTCTTGTACTTTCAAATATCTCTCACCTTTCATCTTATTTTGTTATAAACTCTAAAATTTACTTTCACATCTGTGCTTACACATCTGTGCTGCATTCCTAATTTCATTTTACTGAACCAAAACAAAATTTAGTATCTTTCAGGTTCCTCTTAATTAAATTTGTTAAGTTTAATATGTCAATAAATGGGCATCCTGGTTCAGAGGTACGACAGAAAAGCTTATTGGAGCACCATCTTTATTTTCCCCTCACACTTCAATAAGTTCTATCAGTTGGTGTTTTCCCTTTTGGTCTAATATGAGACTTGCATAAGACTTTTTTTCCCCTTAAAGAGGCCAAATTCCAGTTCTGATCTGAGCATGGACAATCCTGCGGAAGTCCTGAAGTTACATCTATTACTTCTAGGGTCAACATGCGACATTTTGACATACCTCACGGCTTCTGATGACAGCCCGTTTCACTCCAACGTGACCTAGAGAGAAATAAACAAAGCTTTGTACTGTGGCAAAGTGGGAAACGGGGAGTTCTCAAATGCACGCGCTATTTCACTAAAGGTCAAAGCTTTACTTATGGTAGCTCAGAAGTGATATAAACAGCCAGCCTTATTTCTAAAAGTCATCTCAAACACAAGTCGGAGGATATGTTATGTGCATACTTGAAAGGTCAGTAACAGGAAGACGTGATTATTACAAACCTATAATGAGAGTGTTTTCAAGGATAGGTTTTCTTCAGAAATATTGACAGTGCATTGTCTTCTGTTCAGTGTGTGCATGTCACAGCTCCTGCTGATGAAATTATTCATCATGTACAAAAACGTCTTGTTGTTTGAATATGGTTTCAGTATGTCTAGTATTTTCAGAAAGTATCCTGTTTTCTACAGGCTTCTGGAGCTTCACATAGTACCCGGATAGAGCTGATAAAGATTGTATGATATAACAAGAACTACTATCTCCCTTCATTATTTTTGTATCTATGGGCAATGAGAAACCCCAGATTTTTCAAGTTTAACAATAGGTTCTCTCTGAATCCCAGGAAATTTCCATTCTTTTTCATGCTTTCTAATCCTGCTCATCCAATACACATGGGTATTAAAACCTGCTTCAGATTGATTCATGTGCCAGTATTTTCTCATAAAACACAGCTGGAATAACTGGCAGTATCTTACTCTAATGGCATAATTCAGAGGTTAGAATACACATACAGATTCCCAGAGAAAGAAATTCAGCTCCCTGCCTCAGAAAGCTGGCTGTTCTGACCGTAAGGCAGTCAGGGGTAAAGTTACCTCGATCTCTCATGTTGAACTTATTTCGCTTTGTATTAATTAAGCAGTCCATCAGAGGGGGGAAAAACGGAGAAAGAGAAGAAGAGAGCCAGAGAGTTGGTGTGAACACAATCCTGGTCAGACTAGGACACGCAATCCCATATTCAGTTTTTATGTAAGACACTTAACCACTCATAGGCTAGTGATCAGAACCCAGAATTTTTAATTCTCTACATATTAAAGGATTAACAAGCCATTGAAACTGCTTCTGTCAGCCTAGAGAGGGGAAGAAATTCACAAGTTTAAGGGACTAGACATATAGGAATCAGTTTGAATATGTTCTTGAGAAGGAAGAGAAGGAAGCTTTTTGCAATTTCAACTTTATTGTAAACACGCACAGTCATAGACAAAGTCTGGAAAAAGACTATACTGAGCTTGTCAAACAATATGCCAGGCAGCAGAGTCTCAGTCCCACACGGCTCCACCTAAGGCAGCGAATGAAGCCACGGGGAAGAAGCCTGTCCCGAAAGAGTTCAGCTGGAAGTGGCAAGAGGAGCTGGAGGATTGCTTCTCCTGTCACCCTGAGAATTCTCAATGTATTTCATGAAGAAATGAAGAAATAACAGCTTCTGCTCCAGAAAGAAAGACGCACAGTAAATGGGTTGTATTGGCAGAAGAAATAGCTGTTATCGGTAGCATTATTTTTATCAGCCTTCTTACTGGTAACATAGAACTTCTTGATAGGAAGGAAAAGGCGTTAAAGCCAGTGTTCAATATGTTCTTTCCTGACAACACTTCCAAAAGCAAAGGAAATAGATGACTTGCTTCCCAACTTGCCAGTTTATTCTTATATAAAACTACTTCCCCGGCAGACACTGGAGGAGTAGAGCCTCCATGTTTCTGCTGTGCACAAGAAGGAGAGCGGCAGAATCCAGAACATTTCCCTTTTTAGTGGTCCAGATACCAACAGCGTAAAAATTACACAACAAGCTATAGGTCTGGGAGAGAGGAGAATGAGGGAAGGAAGAAGAGGGAAAGAAAAAAGTTATAATCACAGGTGGTGATATTTATTTTTCTCATTCTAAAAGGCAAGGAAATATAGCAAAATCAGCATCAGCTTAGAGAGTGGCTTAAAAGCTATTCCTCAGCACAAGTAAAATTTTCAATTCATAATTATAAAGGACGTAGTTAAGCTGACTAAAGCTGGCATTTGGGAACAGTATAAATAACTCTTAAAACATGAGTCTCATTCAAATGACAGAGTGGAGAGATAGAGCATTACAGGGTCAGGTCATGTTCATTTTCATGACAGACTTAAGTCACATCAAGCCAAACAGTCATCCAATATGTTTAAGGTTTTAGTGAACTAAGCTTGAAATACAGGTCCACAGTTATATCAAATATAAATGCATGAACAAATCCAGAAAAAGGTTTGGAAATAACAAAAAAAAAAAAGGTTCATCTATTCTGGCTAAAAAATGGTACTAATTTACTGTAGGAAGAGTAGCCTTTGGAATAATCCGATTTAAGTATATTTTCACAGTATAATATTACATGACATCTGCTTGCCAAACCAATATTTTGTTTATAATATATTACATACTGTGTATTATATTATGCATTATATTATATTGGATTGAAAATACCTTTTTCTTTGATGTAAACAAAATATTCTTGACTTTTATTAGTTATCACCCTAAAGCACTGAAACGTAATCTCCCACTTAGTCAGTTCCTTGGATTTAAGATGATCTGTTCTGTTAAGTCAGAATTTAAAAACTGTCAATAATCTACATGACAAATTCCTTGCTAAAGGGTACAAAAGTTCCTGGATTAAGTGTGTTAAAAGATAAGCAAGTCTGGAGAGGTGAAGCTATCAAAAATAATGAAAAATATTGCAAATAATAGAGAGATAATGAGATTTGTACCAGTCTGTTCATGTGTTGCACTGAATGTTATGTAAAATTAAAGTTTTAAATATCACATTTACAAGCTTTATTAATACTTTTTTTTACTCTTTGATCATTTTACTGCATGAAATATCAAATACAATAAAAGATGTGGAAAAATTTTGTTTGCCTATCTCTGATCTTTTTTCTTTTTTAATGTGGGAAAAGGCTGTTTTCACAGGAAAGATTTTCCACTCGTATTATTATATTCCTTTTGAGCTCCAGAAAAGAGAAAGCAGTAATAGAGAAGACAAAGGGATTTCTCAGAACTACCAGGGCTGTTGCACAACTGCTCAGCTGAATGTGACAGTACAAGGTCAGAAGGTGTACATTGGCATGATAGGATTGCACATTTTGCTTCTCTGACGTATATGCTAAATAAGGAAAGTCTACAGCTAACATAAGATCTGCAAACTAGAGTTCATATGTTCTGAAAACTAAAAAAATAAAGCTTGACTGTCAAGAGAGAAATCGTTGTGAGTTGGGGGGGGGGTTCTTCAGTTCTAATGGAAATCTGTTCAGATAGACTTCATCCTGAAATGCTGAAAATTCTCACAACTAAACCTCTAGGAAAGGTTTATTGACTGTGAACTTTTCATTTCTCACTATGTTTACAATGATCTCGTAGATGTTCTAGGAAAAAATAATTTCTTTGCGAATATGGAGAATGAGGAAAAACAGTTGATGAAGGTAATGGCATGAGGACTGAAGAGTCCTTAGGAGGACTTATGAGGACTTAACATCTACTAATATAGAGATAATAAAAGTTGTGCTTATATCTCTAATTACTATCATACATATTATTTTCATATCCACATCTCTTACCAAAATGCAATTAAAATTCCAAATCATCAGGTAGAATCTCTTGTGAATATCCATTATTTCTAGGATTCATTCCTAATTCCACGATATTACTCATATCCACAAATGTAATTAGTAGCCTAAACTGGAAAAGTCAAACTTTTCCAGTTTTATTATATAGATACTATAAATGATACCTCCTCAATGCCCTTATGATATTTCAATATTAATTATCTACTATCTGAAATAAAATCTAAAAGTTTTTCACAGAATTAACAGAGAAGATATAGTCTCAGGGAAAGGGATAACTCAACTCACTTTAGTGTAGCTTGCTCCAGTAGGCTTTAAAAGTAGACATATATGGAGCACTTAGAACAAAGAGATGATATGTTCACCAGTGACATTTTGAGAGAAGAAATAGACAGTTCAGATAAACAAAGGTTATAAGCTAGTCATTTGATGATTTTTTTTTCCTGTTTTGAGCATGCAAATATACTCTATTTATTTGTTTGAGTAAAATCAATTTATATTTCTTTTCTCCTTGAATTATTTCTTTTTATTACCTGAGAACACTTTCTCTTACTTCCTCTTAAACTCCAGAGGATGATCTAATAAAATACATTTAGTAGTCATCTTTAGAGTTGGGTGAAAAAACATTTTTGTATCCATAGAACAGAAGTCAATATCTTAAAAATACTCAAAAAAAAGATATTCTGGTAAAACTATCCAATCAAAATGTCTATGTTTGATTTGAGATACTTTATTCTATTTCTGATCTTTCTATTCTATACTAGGGAAATTTATAAAATTAAATTGAATTAATTTAAATTTTATAGCAAAAAACTTATCTAAACTGAAGGGGTAACATTGTTTATTTATGAAATATCAAAGTGATTTGCTTCTCCAATTCCATTTTTTTTCATTTTTCCTTGATGTTTTAATTCTATAAAAAATTACTCTCCATAGACAATTTCAACAAGTCAGCTTTTGTGACAACACAGATTTTCATAAAGAAACTTACAACTTACAAACTTCTGCCTATCATTTGCTCTATAATATTGTGTTTTGTTTAATGCAATGTGATGGGGCCCACAAAACAGCACAAATAACAACTAAGTAATCCTCATGCTTGTTGTAAAAATGTCTGTAAAAGAGAGAAAGCTAGTAACCTCTAACTGCCTATAACTTTTCTGTTGCAAACCCTTGAATTGGCAATGGCATGGCAATTTCATAGGACATGCTCCAGAGGTGCCAAGCACCGGGCTGCATGTTGGAGGCACAGATGAAGACTGGCAGTTGTTCAATTTAATTATGCAACAGCATATTTATATATAAATATATTTAACAGCAATACCTAAGTTTATTATTTTACACTACTGATCCTCAGCTAGCTTGGGTTTTGAGACTTCTCTTTCCTTCCCCTTTGCTGCTAATAATTCAGGTCAACAAAGAGCAAGAAAAATTTTCTTTATGTTGTTAATCACAACAAGATATTTTGCTTGCCTCTGGTGTTTTCTGTGGATAGTGGTCACTTAATTATTGTTTGTCTGACACTTTGAACAGTCTGCTTATGGCTCTGCAACTGGTAAAGCCATAAGCTCACTGCTCATATGTAAGTTTGCATTAGTAAAATATATGATCTTCCTTCCGAACACACTATTAAGCATCTCTTATGCACACTGCCGTAAATGAAGTTAGGCTTAGGTCTACCTTGGTATTAAAGCAGAGCCTCATGAGTTGCAAAACCTAATCACAAAATTTAAACTAACTCACATTAATTTTGTGTCTGAGATGAGCATAATAGAACTAAGAAAGGCATGCATTTTTATTACAAGCCTGCACGGAAGACAGGTTCCTTGGCCATCCAAACAGGAAACTTCTAGTATTAATGAAACTGGAGTACTGGTAGCATGATCATTAAATTTGCTACATGAACCCGATACATCAACTATAGTCTTTCTGATTAGTTCTGTTGTAGCTTAAAAACATCTTTCCAACGTTTATACTGTAACTCATGTGGCAAGATAAATTCAAAGTCTTAAAAAAAACTCTTGTTCTGAATCACAATATACTCAAGAAAGAAGAAAACCTCTTTGTTGAAAAGTCTGAATAATCACAAAGTCCAAACAATACCTGCATTTCTCAACATGTCACATCATGAGATAAAATTAAAGGAGCTTCCCAAAGCACTATAAAAAGAAGATTCATGTTATAAAATGGAAATATTCACAGCATTAAAATGAAAAAGGAAATAAATAAAAAATAGATTTAAACACAAAATAAAGCAAAATATTAAGATATCAACACATACAATTTCTACTGGATATTACACAAAAGTAAGTTAAAATCTTTCTATGTCAGACAAAATCTTTGAATTGTTTCATTTAAGCTTCCTTTGCTAATTTTTTTTCTTTTCTAGAAGTGTTGCATATTCAGCATTTGGCCTTGAAATGCTGTTGCTATTAAGTAGAAGCCAAATCCTATCTTGAATATAGAAATAGGAATCAATAAAAATTTTAAATAAATTAATGAAAGTAAATCATACATTAAAACATTTTATTGAAATAATATTCGTTCTATCTTTTGCTTTGCTTTATTGACCTTAAAAATTAATCTCAACTTTCAATTTGAATATTTTATGCATTTACTGAATGGTCAGTAAGTCTAAATCTCCCACAAACTCAATGCTGCCATCAGCTTTAAGATAAGAAGCATCAACATGGTAACATCTTCCAGTTATCTGATAAAATTATACTACATTACAGTATTGGAGATGCTACACAGAAAGAACAAGACTTGTAGATATTAGGGTTGGAGTATATAATTATTTGAACATTTCCAGTTCCAAAACAAAGCAAAGCAGAAAAGAAACCGTATCCATTGTTACATTATTCTCTAGGAGCTTCTTTAATTACCCCCACAGGGAAAGATATGGCTTGGCAACATCTTGAAGACAAGCAAGCAGCTCTCAAAGGAAAATATTTTCATATAGCTTTTTTTTTAATATCTTTTAAGGTCTTTTAATGAAGACAAGAGGGATTTAAAAAAAATTATGAGTTCTATCAGCAAGAGTACTAAGAGCCAAGAACTCTTAGTGGAAGTGTAGATTTACTCAAGTTGAAAAAATTACAGTTCCTTTATTCCATTCCCACAGTATTTAACATATTTGCACAAAACTGAAGGACTTTTTAGGATCCAGGACTCTCTGCTGATGAGATGAAGTTACACGTGTCTCCAGCAAATACGATGGAAGACTGCATTCCAGAAGTATCACACCTAGCCTTAGATGTTTCCAATGATGTTAGCTACCCACCCTAGGCTCCTTTTATCATCAACAGAAAAATGTAGATGTTTTTATTCACAACGCATCAAGATTATTTTTAATGTTTTTAATTTGTTTTCAGGATAAGATCAACCAAGTCCTATTTTGCTCTAGCCTATAGTGACTAGCTCATGTGAAGATGTCTACTACTGATCAAATAAATCCCATCTCC
Source organism: Rhea pennata (assembly GCF_028389875.1). Lineage (NCBI taxonomy): Eukaryota > Metazoa > Chordata > Aves > Rheiformes > Rheidae > Rhea > Rhea pennata. The sequence continues at coordinate 20,118,232 of NC_084663.1, forward strand.
AGTGTCCAAGATATACGACTAATTCAAGCATGATTAGTGATTGGAAGGAATTACACAGGAAAGCTTCCAGCTGGATTCAGCTCTATCAAGATTAAAATACAGAGGAATGGAGAAAGATCTATGAATAAACTAATCCCTTCAAGTCCTGCTTACTTTTCTGATAAAGAGTGCTTACAGGTTCTAGGATATAGGTCTGTGCATGCTATAACAAATGTGCACCTAGGTATTTTTGAAAGAAAAAAAAATCTGTCAAGTATAAGGATTCTTCTTCATCTATTTCTAGTAATAGCTACATGCCAGCATATTGCTGTTGACTATGAATCATTATTCTTTCATTGTTTTCTAGATAAATCATCATAAATGAGAAAGATTCCCAAAGAGCTGTTCCTTTCCAAGACGAATGATAGTGGTTTTTTACCTGATTACTGGCTATTATAATAGTAGAGCTTCTGCTGCAGAATGTCTAATTAGGTAATTTGCAGAGTTTTTATTATATGTTGTTCTTTATCAAATGACAGCAGCTACAGAGATTAATAAAGCTGTCAGCTGTGGGTAAATTCATAAGCGATTATTTCAATTTTTATTCTCAAGTGATACTTATTAGCATATTGTCTTTTTTATTGGAGGAACTAAAGGGAGAAGATTGAGTAGTGTTATCTCTATAACATGAGATAGCTTCAACTGCTGCTGAATAAAATGTCCTCCCTAGAGACAGGTCCAGTAGCAGTAGAATTTTAACTAACCAGTAGACAAAGTGTTATTACTAGTGTGGACTGCATATTTAGCTGGCAATAAGAAGCATTATAAAGTGATTGGAAAAGGAAGGAAAATTCACTTGCAAATTTTTAGTGTATTTAGGATAAGTATTTGCCAAAAAAATGCCTCCTTAACTTCTTAAATTATATATTTAGAAAAGTGACATATGTCAAGTATTAATGTGCTTTTAATGATAATAATCATTTTGATCAACATGTTAAATAGATTATATGATTTCCCTCTGTTAACTGAAGTTTGTCAACTAAAAGTCTTTGAATAAAAGTGTTCGTTAAATAGCAAAATCCATACATTTCTTTCTGAAAGCAATTGCATGATTACGTTGACTGAAATATGGTGTTGGAATTCTCATCATCGATTCCAGTGGGTTCGTAATTCATCTTCAGCCTCTGCCTTCACTCTTCAGTTCATGACCTTATGCTGTTATTGGGTACTTCTTAATGGAGACATTAGCGATAAAAATGGAGTTGGAGAGATGGACATGGGTTTGTCTGCGTGAATCCGGTTATAATACACAGACCCTAAAATTAAAGCTCTCTGTGGCATGGACTGTATTTGTACTTCTATTATAAAATATGATTAGTAATTGGTGAATAAAGTCAAATTCAGTCCCTTCATAACACCACATCACTGTTTCAAAATATAAATCTTTGTATTTTCTAGTTAATCAAAAATGTAGGCTTAAAGGTACTATAATTATCTTCACCTACTGTAACAAAAGAGAAAATATATGGATAATTATATAATTTAAAACATAATATGAACAAATTATTTACATACTATTGAAGATACTGATTTGTCTATTTCATGTGCTCACTTATACTTATATGCATACTTATTATTACCTGAAATGTAGTAAACATTTCCTCAGTATGTTATTTTTTGTAGCTGACAAAAATCATGAAGAATTACTTTAGGCCAAAAAAATAAATTCCCAGAAAATCCCATTAATTAAAAAATTATCAAAAATTATATACTTTGTTAAGATATCTTCTCAAAATAAAAATATTAATTGAAATAGTAAGCTTTATAGACGCTACCTTTTTCTCTACTTCTTGGCTTTTCTGGAATATAGGGGTAGTCTACAGGTTTGTCTCTTAAGAAGTATGATGAAGTGCATCTTTACCATAAGCCCATTCTGAAGTGCACTTCTTCCCTGTTGAAACTTTTCTATTTTTTGTAAATAACTGCATTTTTTTGTGTGTGTTTGGGGGATAGTGGAGTTGGAGAGCAACAGAGACAAGTACTGATTAGCAAATGGACAAACATAAGGTATTTATGTTCACTGCAAGCCAAACAACCAAATTCCTTCTACTTGCTTTACTCTGAAGGCATTCCTTAGCCATAAGGATATTGCCTGCTTTGAAATAGGGAATTTGCAAACCATTCCTATCTAAAATCTTCCCCTCAGCTCGTTGGTCAGGTTGTCGGACAATTCACACCATCCATGTTCAATTTCCACAACATGAGCTGATCAAGTCCAACTGATGAAAGTGTTAATAGAAAGCTCATTTTAATCACACTTGCATTGTTTGGCACCAAATGAGTTTAGGTGCACATTCAGCTAGAAGACAGAAATGATAATACACTGTGATGTATCCACAGACATTCCTCAAGAAGAGAGGAGAAGTTGCAGTCGGTAAATGAACTTTTCTTTCCAAGCGTCAACTGTACAAATACACTATTTCTGCTCAAGGTCACGTAAAGGGTGTGCAGAACTCATTCACTCTGAAGAAATCCAAAGAGATGCTTTGTCTGAGGATTTACTCCAAATTGATGGAATTTTTCTAACTCACCGGGGCACTTTTCAGTGCTCACTTTTTGTTTTCTTTGCTGTGATTTAGAAATTTTTCTATTCCATATGATGTAAGTAACTTGATAATAAAGAATTACCTTCCCTTACAACAATAATCCAAAAAGAGCTTAAATTCCAGCTGAAGGGATTGGAAATAAAATTCATCCTATAGTCATAAAAGAGTAGGTCAAGTTGTTCACTTTCATGTTTCAGTAAGGCTGGTAGTTTTGCCAATAACTTGGTAGTTACATTTAAAAAAATGAAAAAAAAAAAAAGAAAAAAAAAAGAAAGTTATTGGGAAAATTAGACCTCTCAGCCTAGGAATTTTCCACAGTAAAATATCAGAGTGGCTAACATCACTGTTAATTAATATAGAATGCAGTGGGAAATTCAACATGGCCAACATTTACAGAAAATAGAGTCTGCCAAACAAATACCATTTTTTATGAAAATATAATACATTTTAACACAATTTGGATGCTAAGTAAGATATTTTAATGTATATTACTTTAAGATATGTAAAACAACCTATTTGAAATATTTTGAAACATTTCTAAGTTAAAACTTATTTGCTGGTAGGTGTAAAATCTGTAGTTGTAAAAATTAATGTAGCATAGCTAGTGATCAAATGCAACTGATCCTGCAGTGTTCTATGTACTTTTCAATGATCTGAAGAATATTTAAATTAATTATTAGTTGATATGAAAGTGATAAAAATGCCTAAGGGGAGTCAAGACTAATGAAAGGGACAATTTATCAAGATAAAGAAACTTGAATGAATTGATAAACTTGTCATTGGCAAATAATGACTTTGTAATATGGTTAAATGTGGAGTTATCCATCGAGAAAGAAAGAATCTAAGCTATGTTTAACAAAATGGGATATATCATAAGTTAATTTGCTAACAGTTCACTTAAAAATTCAGTTAAAATGCAGAACAAAAGAATACTGCATGGCAAATGAAGCGTTGGCTGTATGAACAGGAAAATACCAAATAAAATTATCTGAAAACTGAGTCCTATCTAATACCTGTGATTTTAGAAATATGTTGCAAAGTTAGAAAAAATATTCTTTGGACAGCCACATATGAATGATCAAAGGATTGGGAAAAAGTGCCAGCCAAATAGCAAGAAATTCCAAGAGCTGAATGCATTTAACTTGACAAAGAGACAATTAAGTCATGACTTGATAATAGTCTATAAATACGTACTTAAGGAATAAAAAATTTATGATAGAGAGCTCTTCAGCCTAGCACACAAAGAAATACCAAGATCTAAAGGCTAGAAGTTCAAGCTGAACAAATTTCAAGACAGCAATAAAATGTAAATTTGTATCAGTGAGTATAATTAAACAGAGGAACACTTCAGCATTCGTTGTACTTAATTTTCCATCAGTTATACTTCAAAGAAACATTATATAAGAAAATTCTCCAGTCTGTACTATGTAGGAAACAGAATTCAAAGGATCAGAGATGTTCCAAAAGTCAACGCAACACACTACTAATATATTAACCTACTTTAGAAAATGGGAGTGAAAATGCATGTGACACTTGCATGGTGTACATGTGAAGTAAAATAGGTATCCAAGCAAGAATAGTCTACTCTTAAAAATATGTCTATATGTACAGTAAAGCCTTTCACCATTTTTAATAAGTAATTTCTTACAGCTTTTTAAATTTGTATGAAGGAAAAGAAGGCAACTATCCTGAAGAATATAATTTCTTTTCATGTCTTTTTAAAAAGTCCCACTTACCAAACATGAGCAAGTAAGTGCTTGAAGCAGCTGCTCTCAAGCTTCATAATATGTAGTGTTCTTTATAACTTAAAACTGGTCCATATAATTTTGTTTCCTCTTCTCTTCACCTTCCCACACAGACCCAAAGCAAAAAAAAACCATTTTTCATCTTAAGCCTGCCTTTCTCTCTTTTATGTTGGATTTAACAGTCAGAGGATAAACCTTTAAAAACAAGGCTTATACTGGAAACTATAAGCAAACATAACTGTAATATCACGAGCAGGGATGTTATCCTACCATCATTCTTTCCAATAGGCATTGTAAACATTTTAATGTTTGGGTTTTTTACCTGTGGGACTCATCGGCTTTTCTTTAGATACATAATTTACACAACTTTGAATACACTACCAATAATGTCAGGTATAACTAGTTTTAACTGGTAGCTGACTTGACCTATAAATTCTTATGGGAAACCACTGACAAGGTAGAGTACAAATCATTTTTCGCTTTTTATAGCTTAAAAAAAATCTGTATAGCTAGGAATAATGTTTTTTAGCTCTCTGGATTGAAAAATCACTACTATTCTGTTGTATTTTTACGGTTTTCTCTGAAAAATAAGAATACAAGGCATTTTTAGTGTAAATCAGGTTATGAACTCCATCAACAGTAGAAACAGAGCTCTCTGGTTCTCTTTAAGAGTAGAAAATATTTTCTGCAGAGAAACAATCAGCATCTCTGTGTCTTGTTAGTCTGGATGGCCCAGTATGTCCAGGTGTGAAATCACACGTTATGGACTTACAACCCTCCTGGTAACAAGACCACTGTTCCCTATTTTCCTTTAGCTGAAAGGCTTCCTGGATTTGGTCCATTTGTTGTATCAATTTGATTAAACTCCTAAAATTGAGCTACTATACAAATGGGAATTAACAGTGACTTACTTTGTAAGCATATTCTGCTGTGGGGTTGGAGACCTTTAAAATAATTGATCATATGTAAAATTATCTTAAAATTAATATGTAAGCAGTTTTGAAATGAACAAAAGTTTCATTATAACAAAATATTTCCAGATATTGGCATTATCCATAATATTGTACAATCCTGACGTTTGAAAACAGTACTCAGAACTGAATCTTACTCATTCCTAATCTGATTTGGACTTTCTTCTCAGCAACCCATGTTGGTAAATTTGTCTAATTAAAAATTAAGAATAAACAGCACCTAATTATTTTTAGATCACGTTTTAAGCCCAAAAGGAAATATTATCATAATCTATTCTAACCTTTTCTTTAAAAGTCAGAACATGCAATAATTTCTGCACTGAGCTCATAATTTTTGTGTAAGATATAATGTATCTCTTTAAAAGTCATTCAGTGTTGCTTTAAAGATTGTAAGAGATGGAAAATCTACCATATCGCTAAGTAATTTCTACCACTAGTTAATTATCCTCATTATTAAAAAATGCCTTATTAGTAACCTGAATTTGCCTAGAATCGTTTTCCAAATGTTGGCTCTTATAATACAGTATGCTTTGAAGATGAAAAGTATTTTACAGTTGAAAATTAGCAGTAGTACTGGATAATTAAAATAGACCTTTTCATTATAGTGTTCAGATAAGGGGGTTAGGTGTTTATCAGTCATATGCTTTTTTCGTTTTTTAGCTAATGACAACACCAATATTTTTTTCCACAGAATTTTCTTTTGAAAAAATATAAAAGGTATTTAAATTCAAAACTAAATGATAACATCTTAGATTCTTTTGATAAAGAAAGTTCTCTTTTTTCACTTTTATAGTGTCTCTGTGTACATCTAATTCAGATGCTAATGTAAATAAAAGAATTCGTTGGTCTTGTTTAAGTTTATGAATGCTATTTACACTTAAAGTAGCATCCACTTGCATGATAACTAATTTTTTTTTAAATAAGTTGGAAAACAGGAGGAATCATATTATGTGTTCAGGGAGTAATGTATAGACTATTTACAAAACAGGAGGTGACAGGCTTAGACAAGAGAAGTATTTTTGTTTACAAACTCTCTTTAAGGTGTTCTCTCTCTTATCCCTCTTCTTTTAGAGAGGTAACTATATTTTTTCCATGTAAGAACCTCACCATAATTCAAAATGTAGCATTTTTTTCTTTGCCCCTCCTTACACAGTCTTTTCCCAAAGTCCATATGGAAAATAATGAAACAGCATAACAGAAGAAAAAAAAATGGTATCAAATAAAAACCCCTGAACATTTTGAAAGGGTTAAAAGTATTGCTACACATTGAAAATCATTCCCATTGCCAAAAAAATATGAGCAAAACTGAGCAATTCTTCACTAAAGCTGTCAGGTAAGATACTCCAGTATACTACTTCACCCATGGAAAATACAAACCCAAAGAAACTCAGAGAGTATGTGAGGATCCTGAGTGAGCAGACATCAATGATAAAAATTAATATTTTTGTGGTCTTTTGATTAGGATTTCCTTCGTCACTGGTGCCATTAGAGAGTTAGAAAATTTAAATTTAAACTCCTGGGCCAAAGGTGTGAGTATTGCAATATTGTCCAGGCTCCTGAAGGAACAGCCTCATGACTTTAATGAAGTTCACTGTATAGCTTGCAAAAGGTTGATTCTCAAAATATCAGTAGAGACAAACTATTAACCGAGATTTAACGCTCGAGTAAACAACCTTTGTGTAAGAATTCTCCAAAACAAGCAAGGACACCTAAGCAACTGACTCTTGGATGTGTCTTCATCTTTCTGACTCTCTTAGCATCTGCTCCCCACTTCGCAGGAAGTTATGGCCTATCGATCTACAAAACTTCAAGTCCACCCATCACCGGACTTCTGAAAAAAGGACAAAACAATATTTTGACCGAAACCAGTCTGGACTTTATGTACAGGTACTCCCTCACCCCACTCCACTCTTCAATAGTATATGCTTGTATATTTATTATTGACTTTCTTACTTCATGTTTTTATCTCAATAATATTTCTTCCAAAACATCCCAGAGTACTGAGTGCTTAACAGAGCTGAACACTATAAAGCTTAAGAGTGCACAGATGCTTGAGAGATCTGAATCACTAAATAGTAGAGCTGAAAGCACACAGGATAACCACAAGCCAATTCAGGCACCTCAAAATGCAGGATTGTAGCTTTGCAATTCAATCTCAATCCATGAAATGAAATTCTATCTTTAAATTCTGGACAGGGTGCAGTTAAAACTAGACATTCTTGCTCTTAAGATATGAAAGGTTGTTAGTATTGCTGAGAGTTATGGCAATTACTCAACCTAGGTTAGATAGACAGCACATAGCACTATTCCCTTTATTTGTGTTATCAAAGGGAGTGATGTCACACTTTCAAATACCAGAATTTTATTCTATTTCAAAGCTTTTTTTCCAGTATTCCTCATTTAATAATAAATAAATATGCTATTGTCTTTAAAATAATTGGAAAATAATGTAATAAATGAAGGAAAGTCCAGATCTTTCAAAATATTCTGTCTTTTAAGATTAGCAGAAGTTTGGGACCCTTCTGGTTGCTTCCATAGTGATACTGCTAGTTCTTTTGATAAAATTCTTTTTATTTACAAGCAACATAGAAAATTCTATTTCCCTGAATGCAGTAAAGCTTATAAGAAACAGATACAGCCCTAATCTAAGTAGTGCAGAGCCATTCAGCATCACAACACAGCTGCTCTGCTTTAATCATCGTAGCAGAGGAGTGGGAGGAGGCTATGCTCTTCATATGAATTTACACTTCCTGAGCTTCCTTGCTGTCTTCTCTCACATTATTTTGTCTTCTCTACATTTCTTGTCCTGATTGTATGGGCAAGACTCATGTGAACACAAATCCAGTTGAATCAGTTCCCTTGCTCTTTCCCTAGTTGTCAGTCGTGAGGAAAACCTATTGAAGTGCCCTGGTCAGCCTCTGCTAAAGCCGTGCTGTATGCCAGTATTTCAGGTGGTTTCTTGCTCTTTCTACCTGCTCCATAATGAACCTTTAGATTACTTACAAACAATTTTAACCACAATTATTTTAGATACTTTTAATCAAGCAAACTGCTTAAGTGTTGCTTAAGTGACTTCAAAACACACACACACACAGAAAGTCAGAAAAATCTTTTAAAAGTTTGCAGTATAAAAGTATCCTGTACATGATAAGTTACTGTTTCATACACTTAACGTTTGACTCCAAATATTCCTTTTTTCCTCACTCCTTTTTTTTCTCTCTTTTATTCATTCTAACCTTATTCTGGTCTATGCTGAAAGGATTTGAAGGTGTCGGGATCAGAGGCAGAAGTAGCCCTGAAATGAACGGGGAAAGAGTACAAAGTCAAGTGGCTATATCTATATTATTTCACACATCTGCCTGTACCATACTGGCTAATTCTAGTGAGCAGGACTTAAGTCCCATTGCCTGACCATTCTTCCCTGCTAATTCAGACACTAGAATTTTTCTCATCTCTCCCTTTTCCTATATCTGTTCCCTCTTCTTTATATTGTTCTTCCTTCCCTCCATCCTATATCCTCCATCCAACAGTGCTATGTTTATCAGTTCATCTAATGTCCACTTTGTTGGATTTAGGATTTAATAAAGATGAAGAAAGATTTTTAATGGAAGTTAAGACAAAGGAGGAATTTGTGCCCATGCAAATTTCCTTCCTTTTTTTTTTTTTTTTTTGTGTGTGTGTGTGTGTGTTTGTGTGTGTGTGAAAAATCATGGAAAGCATTTCTCCATCCAACAGCATGCTTTCAAACATTCCGTAAGAATCTTATTTTACTGAGAAGCTGACAAACATAGAATATAATATGAAATAATAACAATATTTCCACACTGTTCTTCACCTGCAAATCAAAGCCTTCTCTGTAAGTAACTAGTATTGAGAGTTTTTATAATAATAAAGAGCTCCAAGAGTTACATTTTCTCCATATTTGATCTCTTTTAAACCATTGGGACAGTTTACAAAGGGAAAAGGATACCATATCACCCATATTTCCCTTAAGTCCTAAAAATAAAACTTAGAAACTTGTCCTGGAGTCAAGTAATGACCAGTTAGTCTCTCAGGCCACAGAATGAGAGAGCTCATGCCAAAGAGCTATCGAACCTGAAGCAGAGAATTTGTACCTTGTTCCCAAACAGAAGAACTGAAATTGATTTTAGGAGTTTAAGAGTTTAAACTTAAACTCACATTGATTAACTATTTATACAGGGTTTTGTGTCACTTCCAGTTACCTACTATCATAGTCTTGGAATTCTGTAGTGAATATCTTTTTTTTTCTTTTTTTTTTCTTTTTAATCAAAAATTGTTTACCAACTAGGAATTCTATTTCCTGTTTAACTATTTCTGAATTACTACTGCATGATGAGAAAATATTTCCTCAAATCTATCACTATCAGGGACTTAAGTCATCACAACATTTAACTTCTAAGCATGTGGATCTCAGAGATGATTCCACATGCATGAGTAAAGTCTACAGACTTCCTCTGTAATTTGTGTGAAAATACAGGCACCTTAGACATGAACCCAAAAATCTAGCATACTGAGAACTAGCTTTCGCTAGGAAGTGTTAACACCAGGATGATTATGTGGGACTTAGCCTCCTTACTGTGCAGTTGTCAGAGATACTTTATGTCCTTGAAAACTTCCATTCATTGTTTAAAAACATGAACAATATAGGACTATTTGCAGCTTGGCCCCTTTCCCACAGTCTCTATTTTCAACCATTTTGAGAAGCCTTGAGGAGGGAGCTCGCTCCTTTTTTTTATAAATAGAAAGGAGTACCTTACCACCATTTTCCAATAACTTCACTCAGCATTTGAAATTTACCTTTTTCTAAAAAAAGTTAAAAAAAACAAAAGTCGTAGAAGACTTCTAGAACTCCATTTTCAGAAGAATGCCCAATCCACCTTGATACTGATCACTGGAGGAGCTGGGAATACTCTGTCTAGCAAATCTGCACCTTTTTCCAGAGAACATTAATAAATTCAGAAAGAGGAGGAAATGGAAGAAAGAATAATTGTATCTAAACACTTGTGACAGGCATCATAGGAGCCTGACTTCCATTTTGTGTCATAAAGTCTGCATACAGTCTGCATTCAGCAACAGGAAAATGTAAAATATATTCAGGTCAGGTGTCACTGCTAAACTAAGGAGTCATGCTTTCTTTTTGCCTTTCCTTCTGTACAAAGTGGCCCAGTTTCAAAACATTTTCTTCGCCTCTACTTCCACTAACCCCAGTATGTTCAAATACTTCCTTCTACAGGATGATTCTCCCATGAGAAAGCAAAAGGCAATCAAACACAGATTTCTCAAATTGTGGGTTAGGTCTCAGAATCCTCACTCAGATCTCAGCAATCAGTGGTGGTCAAAGGGTAGGGATATTATTTCCTGCACTTCCACTGCCATATTTTGAAGGAAACCAGAATGATCACTATGTTTTCTTGTAAAGCCTGATGTTCTTTGAGCATACTTATCAGAAAGACTGTTTTAGGCAACAAAATAAAAAGAATGCCTAATTTTTGAACACCATCAGAAGTTGATCATTAGCTTAAAACCAAGTTGATTAACCCTATTAAATTAGGAGAGCTTCTGTTTTGTCCAGAAATTTACCAATTTAGGCATTCCAGACATTGTAATATAAATAACGAATGAAACCCTAACTTCATGTGTGTATTTATAGGTAGGCAAACAGGGAGTTTAAGTATTGTAGTTTTGGACTTTGGCTTTATGTTGGTAAATCCCAGTAAAGTCCCATTATAGAAACTGTATCCTTTTGTGGACTTGAAAGTCTCTTAAGAGCTGTATTTCTCTGTATTCCTAGTTTTAGAATCATATCCCTGTTCAAATAAAACTTGAAGGGAAGCAGTTCTTGACTTTACATGACAAGCGAGTACTCCTCTAACTATATAACTAGTGAAAAGTAAATGTTAAAATAAAGCCTATGACAACAAAATGTAGAGAAGCAGAGTCTTCTCACTTCCCAGCTTCATAGCCAGACCAAGTGCATTAAAATAGGTTCCCTGGAAATATTTCCCAAAGAGGTATTTCTACAGGATCACTGTAAATGTTTGGAGATCCCTTAAATATGAAATTCTGCATCTTGAACCCTTTAAATCCTGGGCTTTTTCTTCTCACTTCCCAGCTTCATAGCCAGACCAAGTGCATTAAAATAGGTTCCCTGGAAATATTTCCCAAAGAGGTATTTCTACAGGATCACTGTAAATGTTTGGAGATCCCTTAAATATGAAATTCTGCATCTTGAACCCTTTAAATCCTGGGCTTTTTCTTCACCTGTTTTATTATGATTTGTTCCTAGGGCTTTTTATTTCTTCTTTCACAGGAAGAAATTAATATTCTTTTTTCCTTATCTTTGTAAAGGGTCACACTGATGGCTAAGTATTTAAGTTCCCAAGTCTGCTAGTGAACAGTGAAGCAACTTTTCCATCACATATTAGGCTAAAACTGTGTCTTTGAAAAATCTGCAAGGTAGAGGGGATTTTAAGATGACAGTACTGTGTTTTCTCATATTTTGGTCCATTTCTCTTTTTTTACCTTATCTGTTGGTATGTTCTGAGTGTAATAACATGATTATAAGCTTATTAGAATTCAGACTTAATCAAGCCATGCAGTTGAAGGAAAATATAGGCAAGAGAAGAAGCAGAAAGCCACACTTTCACCAGCCTGGCAAGCAGCTAAGCAAGTCCAGTGTGGGAAATTAACAGGTTCCTTCACACAGGTCTTTAGCTTGCCTATAGGTTCAGTCCATTCCTCTGAGTACTGTTATTTTCCCTCCGCAAGAGGGTCAGAAACACAAATGAAATAAGACAATAGCATACTTTCTTCCCTGAAAGTGTACAAATAGTATCTTTGCTTTCTTCAGATTTAGAAGTTGATCATCTTGGTCTGCTAGTCTTACCAGCCACCAGCTATAATCAACAAAATCTGCATTGATTTTTTTTTTTGAATTAAGAAAGCTGACCTCTATTTCAATACATCTCCAAGAAGCTGAAAGAAAGCATACCCTGCTGCTTCCCATTAATTTTTCAGACTGCTGGAGAAAACCGCTTTCTCACATCAAATCAGGCAATCAAACTGACTTATAGTATCCTAACTAATACAAATCACATTACAACAATAGAGATAAAATCTGTCTCAGTTAAGGTTATTGAGATGTTCCAAAACACCTGACCAGTGGTTTTTAATGAATAAAGACTGTGAATGAAAAATAATTTCTATTTCTTTCTGTCTAAATTGTAGGTGGTAGAAAGCATTTAGAAAAGGAGAAGCTCCCATAGGTATCCCCAGCTGTTCATTTCTTTGTCTTTGTCCAGAGGTGTCCAGGTAAGCTCCATTAAGTTTACTGTCAAATGAAAAAGCTGGTGGCTTTTACTAGAAGAATAGGTCCACACTTCTGAAGTTAAAAGAAAGGATAGGGCACTATAAAAATTTTCTGTTCAGAGGCAACTCCATGAGCAAGTAGCATAGACTAGCCTCTCAGAAAAAGCAGTTTTACAGTTTGGTTTCAATGCTACATGCTCATGAATAGAAGAGGAAATTTTTCTCATTGCCACAAATAAAGCTGCAGCATTTATGAAGTGTCTATTACTAATTAGCCTAAGTCAAGATGGATTGCATGTGTTACTAAATAGCTTTCTTAATGCCAAAATATTGCTGCACCAAGCATGGCTGTTTCCCCTTTGCTTGGAAAAATCAAGGTTTAACAACCCAGAACTCTAGTGGATGTGTTCTGACAACTTTGGAGGTCACACCCAAGTACATCAAAGGGAACACTTATTTACTGTACCACTAACCTTTGCCGAGTGTATCTTTGCTGAGAAATGCAGTTTGTAGGCTTAATTAATTAACACTTGCCTCTAACAATAAACAATAAAAATAAAAGAGCTCAATTACCCATAAATCTGCAGAGAACTCACTGAATTTTTTCCAGTGCTACAACTACAAATAAGGCTGGACTGTACCAGGAATGATTAGCATTTTAGAGTTCTGGGCTGCCTGTTATCAGATTTTTGCTATTAACTTAGCATGGAGGTCAATATAGTTACACAGGGAACAGATTTGGCCTGGTATACGTTTGTGAATAAATTACTTCAAAATATTTTCATTACAATTCTCTCATAAAGACATTAATTTTGGGATAGAATAAATCATATACAACTTGAGAAGAATCATTTACATGGATTCTGAGATCTACCTCATTTTTACTCCGTCTGTATTTAGGTAAGCTTCAGTCTAGCCTAAAAAACAAAGCCTACGCTCACTGCCTTTGGTATAGTCAGATGAACTCTACACTAATTCTGCCATAACAAGCATGGGGACACCCCACTCTGCTCCTGTCTCTCTACTATACTGCTTTATACCCTCCCTTTAAATAGGCTGAAGCTTTGAAATGGACAAAAGAAGCATATTTTTGCCACACATACTTCATGAACCTGTGAAACTCACTGCTGTGAAATGCTATAGATGTCAAACATATAAATGCTTACCAAAACAGTTATCCAGATCACGGAAAAAAAGCATGTTGCACTGAGATATGCAAGATGTAATGGTAGCTTTCATCTCAGGAAATATCTACATCATAGTTTTTCCAAAATGGGGGGCATATGTCAAGGGTACTATCAATTTATATATATTCTTATCATCTTTTGCTAGAGATGGCTATTATCAGAGACATGACCACGGGCTGAAGGAACATTTAGTCTGATCCAGATGTAGCGGCTCTTCTTGCTGTTCCAGATGACCTGTGTGATCTAGTACGACAGTCCCTTTAGAGTGGCTGCAGCTCAAATGTAATTGCTCTTTCAGAACTACTGAAGTAGCTACTGTATTCCAGCAAGCCTCTGCAGCAATCATAAAAGGAGAAGTCTGTCCAAGATGGCTTGTCTCTCTACGATGTCTATACCTCCTTTTAAATATGCATCATGTAAAACGGAAATATAAAGCAAAAAAATCAAGATCTTTTCTGATTGACAGCCAATAAAACTGTGATTGATCTCTCTGCTAGTTCACCGCAAAGCTACTGTGCTAAGGTGCACTACAGACATATATAAGTTGTGCTGATCACACAAACCACAGTTCTGGAAACTGTTCCAAATAGAAATACATATTGGCTTGAAACACGTGTTGGCTTGTTATACAGACCTCTCACAATTTCGGTGAGCTCTGAGTGCAAGCACCCTTTCAGAGTATCCATCCCTAAGAGGGGAACTGAAAGAGGCTTTAGCTTTTCTTACACAGTCAGTCAGCTTGGACTCTGCTACCGGGTTGTGCGCCCCTACGGAAGGGCAGTTCTTGCCATGAAAGTGAGGAAGAAGGAGCCGTAGTTGCTGAGTGGTAGACCTTTCCAGGAAAATCAACTCCAAACTAAGGTGCAGCATTACTGAGTGACAAAGCGATCTCCCATTCTGGGATTACCGCAGTGAGATAATACTCTGTTTTCACCATGTGACAGCATAATAAATGAAGGAAATTTCTGCAGTTCCTAGTTTCAATGTCATTTATTTTCTAAATCTTCCTAGTGTTGTTATTAGAACTTAGAATTAGCTGGCATTGATCCCTATGCAAAATAGTGAAGTTTGCATAGCTCATATTTTACTCATATTGCACAGCTTTTTTACATTATTCACTTTTCATGCTAATTCTACAGCATGCCACTTCTCTTATATTTAGTTAATATTTTCCACCTCCACATTTTATTTGGTAATTTAAATATATTCCCCTCACATTTCATCTTCTCTCGAGGTAATCTAGATTCTAAGAACCTGACAGAAAAAAATATATATATTTTAATAAATTCAGCAAGACCTGTAAAAATGAAAAATATTTTTTGCATCAGGATAAAAGTAAACAGTGTATTTGGAGTAAATTTACATTAAAATGCTATGGAAATTGTCATTTCTCACAGGCTTACATCCTGAAAGAAAACTGGGTCTAAATGTTTTTAATACCTAACTGCTCAGCATGAAATTAAAGCTATGCAGCAATCCTCCTTTTAATAACCTTATACATTTTGTGCTACATATCCCCCTGATGCTCACAGAGACTGAAGAGACAGAATTGCTGAAGGAGATATTTCCTTGGTCAGAATATTTACTTTAACATTAAATAGAAAATCTGCCCAAAGTAGTATTAATAAAAGTCATTAAAGCTATTAACATCATAAATAGTTGCTACGAATCTTTGTAGCCAGGAAATTCACTCTTCCCAGAACACTGTTAATTATTTTTGCTTCATTAAAGCACTCTTGTGGAAACAGTCACCTAATTTAAAACAGTGCTGCTTCAGATATGGAGCTACTGCATTCCTTAGCTCTACCCTGAGCTAGACTTTGGATTGTGTTATAAAGCTGCTTATCAGTTCCTAAAGTGACATTATCTGCATGACATTTATTTGTCTAAATGCTTATCAAAAATAAGTGATTATTCAGTAGAAAACAAAATTGGTTTATTTCTTTAGCTCTGGCTGAGTGATTTGGTGGTATTGCATTAAAGAACATATTATATTTAGTAGAATATTGGCCTTTACCAGTGGACATATTCTTTTAAAGCTATCTCTAAAATACAGTCCTCCTAGTAGCCAAAGGAATAGGGACATGATTTAATTTTCTCTGTTCTAATCTTGAGGTGTTTTCTCATACTGAAAACTGGTAAATAAATGTCAATTCAAGAAGGGGCAGCAATTTGTATTCTTGCACACTAGAAAGTCAGCTCTAAGCTCTTAGATTTATTTCTCTTTTACAATTCTTAGATCATACCACCTTTTCAGCACTTTCAGGGTTGAAAAATAGTTCCCAAGGAACTAAGTTATTTTATATCACATTAATAGCATCATTTACTCCTCAATTTTCTTCTTTTTTTTTCTTTTTTGAAGATGCCATGTTTATTCTGAGCATTAAAAATAAAACTAATTTTCAGTTATGAACCATAAATTATTGACCACAAAGCTTTATTCAAGCCTTGCTCAAAGTCATTTGGTTCTCCATGTCCAGCAAAAATCACTGATATTAAAGTCAACTTAATTTTGAGAGTTTAAAATAGATCAATATTTCCATTTTAAAGTAGAATAACAACCCTAAGTTTCCAGAGCTCCTACATTTCCAGAGCTCCTACAAGAAAATAGTCCGTACTTATTTCCAAGTGGAAACAGTTGTTCTGCATCTAATGTGTAAAAGCATCTCTCGTGTAATGCCAGTGTGAAGAGGACCTTGCAAGCTTCCCTTGACTTCAGCTGCTTGATGCCCAATTATCCTGTCTGAAAATAAGTGTAAAAAGCTTCACTTTCACTGGATACACAAGTATGTATACAGCTGCTATTAATTTAAATTCTGAAACCAATTTAGATAGAGTTTTGGGAAATCCTGCTTTCATTTTGCAACACATTAATAGAGAGATCATAGGAAATGCCTTTGAATATAATCTCTTATATTCAGATTGAAGTATTTCATTAAAAAGAAAAGCAAACAAAATCCCGTGTGTGTAGTACCATATTTCTCTACTGATGTCTACATATATCCCAGGAACAAATCTTTCATTGGATCATCACCTGTTCAAATCTTATGAGGTGACCTGTTCCCAAGTGTGATCGCTGAGCCCCAGGTGATCTATGAAGACAGATGATTTGATCTGTACTCTCCTCACATATCACATAAACTTATGTTTCAATTAACTGTGAGGAGAAAGGCATATGTTGGTGTGTGGCAATTTTTCACCAGCAGTGGACTTTGAGTAGTTGGGTGTCTCTGTTCAAGGCATCTGCACGGTACCAATGAAGTCTTTTTTGCACTGTCACTAATATTTGTCAAAGCCACTAACACATGCCAGTGTTTCAAGGAAAAAAAAAGTGTTTCAGTTGACTCAAGGTTGGCCTAAAGGGCTGGAGCTGTCCCGACTTCTCAGGGCCCTGCTCCCTCGGGGTGGAGGGATGGGCCCTGGCCCACCAGCACCCCCAGCACCAGCTCCACACAGCTCTGATGCTATAAATGAATCAGTAACCAAAATCATATGTATAGGCTACATCTTTAACCTTTCTTCATCGTCTTTTTCCAAACCACTGTTTTCTCCAAAATGGAACAAGCCGTAACTACTCAGCAGCACCGACCACCGAGAGCGAATCCCTCCAGGGCACTGCTCTCAGCACTGGCGCTGGGCTCAGTGGGTTAGTCTTGATCCTGAAAAGCTGGCATGAGTCCGGCCTCAGCAGTGTGAGGGACAGGCTCGCCTCCCCTCAGCACCTGCGTCCTCTGGGGAGCTAGAAAAATCGGATATCAAAGCGAGACCCAGGAGCATGGCAGGCAGCCTTCAGCAGTCACGGCTGGCTCCTGACTAGGAGATTCACCGTAACAGAGATCAGAGCGACCACAAACAGAGCGGAAAGCTCTGTCTTCGACCTAGCTTTCCCAACATCACGATAAAAGGAAATATATCCATTGACAAGAAGAAGAACATTAGAACAGATCCTCACTGCTATAAAGGAGTATTGTCTGAGTAAAGACAGTAGAGCTGAGGATCCGTAATCTACAGGTCCTCCACATGTAAATTATTATTCTGCTGGAAGAGCTGTTTGTTAGAAAATGCTGATTTGATGAAAAGGAAGGCTTTTAAAGGAATATATTGATTATATTTTTTAATGTATGATAAATAACTGAGGTAGCATGTTTTCCTAGAGTTAATATATTTAATTTTAACCTTCCAAAATTTTTTTTTGGTTCAACAAAATCAAAATATGTCTATTTTTATGATAATTTGAGGGAATGTAATGGTTAAATCACATCAACTGTTATGTCATGTCAAAATAACTTAATGAAATGGAATGTGATACCTCATGTCATAACAGAGTAGTCTCTGGCATGTTTTGACATATTCTATTATTGACATCACATCATACTCCTAAGAAAAAAAATAAGTTAAAGTAATATTTTAATTGTCCTCATCACAATAGAAAATTTTCTATTAATTTTCAATCAATCAATCATCCAATTACTAATGTAACTATCACGTCTATACTTACAGTCAGAATAAAATTTTCAGCATTTTCAGCAGAATACAATTTTCAAATTTCAAGCTTTTCTCATAATTTTCATAATGCTTAGATATCCAAATACTTTAATAACAGGAATAATACAATGAAATAGAAAAATCAAATGGCACTCAATATCTGCTTGTTTCCTTCATAGACAGGACTATCTATTTAGAATGACTGTCAGTTTGCAACTCTTCAAAGATGCTCAGGTATTAAAATCTTTATAACAACAAATAGATCACGATTTTTTTCTAGAATTTAACAGTTTTCATTCTACGGTTTAAAGGTATACGCTTCAACACTCAGATAATGAAAAATAGCCTTATCACCCTAAGTGATGTTAGTTATTCATCATCAGATCTGTATTTATTATACAGAGAATCCATTAAGGAGTATTTGTCTCCATGAGGAAGGCCTGGGTTTTGTAAGGGTTGTAGCAACATCTGCCAGTCATCCTGATACTTCTTTTACAATGTGACACAGGCCTAAATGGTAGAATTATGTTAAGCACTAGGAATTTCAAACAAAGCCTAAAATAGTAGGTAAGAGATGTATACAAAAGCTTTGTTCGATCTACTTTCAGCTACAGCAATAAGATTATTCTTAATGCTCACCGTGACTTAGGGAACGGTAGGGAGAGTGGCATTTGCAGATACTGGTTAATGAAAAGTCTGTGTTGGAGCTTATAGCTCAGGGCATGTGATAGGCTAGTTGTGCCACTGAAGTTAGTGTAAGAAGTTCAGAGAAATCAACACAGGAAGGAGCTTCTGTGAGACAGAGAAATAAATTTATCTCTTCTTTTAGTCTATTTATCATCTGCTTCACTCACAGGCAAAACTGACTCAATTACAATGCTCCAATACCATAATGCTCCAAAGCTGTTATGTTTCAACCCAAGTTTTTCAAGCCCTAACATCCTTAGAGAAAGAAGAGAACATTCACAGCTATGGTGCTGTACTGACTTTATATAGACTTAAGCAGTATCTCAGGAAGCTAGTTTAAAGACTAGAGCTTCTCACAGGCCCTGATTTATGGCCAGTTTCCAATACTTCTATTCAGATGGAGTTATATCCTGTTGGACCAGAGTACTATCATCAGAGGAATATAGGACTGGGAGAGACAGTGAGCAGTGACCACCTAGCACATCATGCAATTCTCTTCCTAAATATACTCTATATTCTAATATATTTTTTTAGAAAAGATACAGGAACAACCTGAAGGAGTTGCACAGCAAGAAAGGAAGGGTACAGTAAGAGCATGATTTGAGCATTTAATAAGGTCTTGTAATTTGTTATGCCATTAGTATCACCACATTGATAAGAAAATTGAAGGTCTTGATAGCATCTTTTTAAGAAATTATAAAAAGCTTTAAAGACAGCATCTTGGATCTCTTCCAAGATGAGTCATTATCCAGCTGTTTGAAGAAAACTTTCTATTTTGTGTTACTTGAAGCAGGTCAAATGACACACATAACATCACCCTTTTTTCTTTATATGTTTTGCTGATGATAAAAACAGCCAAAAGTTTAGTGATGCATGAAAATATTTTTTTTTTTCATATACAAATTACCTGCATAGGAGGAACTGGTGAGTTTGCCATAAACTAATCATGCTAACAACTTTGTTCACCTCTTCACGTCTTGAATTACCCTAAGAGTATTCAAAGAAATGCTGTTCCTGTAGATAGTGGAAAACTTTCTCATTGACTTTACTGAAAGTATTTCAAAGACATAAGTCATAAGTCATTTCCTATGGCTGCAGAACACAATAATATGTCTTACACCAGTATACTTGAGGTTTTGGGCTATCTGAGGATTTTGGATGAGGAACAACATGTGAGAAAATGACAAAAAGCAGCTCTCTGTAATATAAAGCATAGTTTCCCCTTTTCCAGAGCCCTGAACGTCAGAGAGAAATGTTTGGTGCTTCAGGCTATGTGAGACTTGTTCAGGCTCCATGGCTTCTTCCCTTTGCTAAGAGCTACTTTTTGAAATGGCTAGAAAAAAGTCATTGCAACCTTCTTATTTCAAAACCACAGTTTGATATGAAATCAATATTTATAAATTCTCAAAATAAGAGTAAGAATTGTTATACTCAAATCTGGACAGAATGACTCTAGAAAGTAGAATTTTTCTGGAGAGATGCAGTCAAGGATTAGTACTAAAAATCAAATTCCTTACTACTGCATTTCTTGTGTGTGTTTTTTGATGGTTTTGTTTAGCTAAAAAGAGAAACTGGGACGACAATATGGACTTACATACAAGAAATGTCAAGACGACTCAAAGCTTTACTCATTGCTCACCTCTGACTGCCTCGTCATTCCATGAAGTTAATTACTTAGCTGACAAAACTGTTTTGCAGATTTTTATAGTCATGGTGCAGACCCTTGGTCTGAAGGTTCAGCTCCACAGTTAGTCTGGCAGGTGGGTTTCCTAACAACATTAAGGCGTAACATAGCAGCAAGCAATAGTCACAAATAGTTGAGACTTTCTCTCCCATCAGGAGAGACTATGGTTAGGGTCATTCAGCACTTTTTTTTTTTTTTTTCACTGCAGTGTATTTTCTCAGTTACTAGAATTATTAGGAAAAAAAAAAAAAGAGAGAGAGAGAAAGAGTCACCTTCTCTATGCACTGGTTTGTGACAGAAAAGGTCTGGCTTACAAAGTACCCACTGGGCTGGACACAGTGATCTGAACGATCACTAAAGCTCTAATGTGAAGTCTGTGATCAATAGGGAGCCACAAACAGAAAGTGAAGGCCATTGCTACCAAAGTCAATTCTTTCAGGGTTTACTGTAGAAGTAAAAATGGACTCAAAGGCTCATGCAAGTATTAACACATTCTGTCACAAGTATTAGATGATTTTCTGTTATTTTTCTTTCTTTAATAGAAAAGAGCATCAGATTCATTAAAAAAATCACCTTGAAGAAATAAATCAAAACAACTAGCAAAATACTGTGTATCACAATCATAATTCTTCTTTATAGAGAAGGGAAGAGAAAACGACTAAATCTTACATGCTGGGCACCAGTCATGCTATTTAATTTACTAGTTTAAGGTACTCACAGACACCATCCAGACATCAGCAGCATAAGAATCAAGGTAAACTAGAAAGCCCTTTTCACTTCTATTAACTTTCATAACTCCCTCTTTTAGTATGCATGTAGTGCTCTTGCCAGACTTCTCTGCTTGCTAAAGTAATTTTATTTTCTCAGGCATAAATAAGATTCTTGGCCTGAAAAGTTTACAGTATACTTAAAAATGATAGGTAAAAATATGGCCATAGAATTGTTATTAATTAAAAATAATATTCATTAATAATTATTAATAACAACATTTGAGAAAGGGAATAGAGCCACAAGCACAAGAGGGCTTAAGGGTTTTAAAGTGGAATTAAGTCTGAATGTAAAAAACATTTCAAATCTGTAGATTCTCATATTTTAGATATTTTGGTATTTAAGTTCACTAAATTTGCTGAATTAGCTTAGTAGCTCTGTAGCATCCTAGTACCTATTTCATGCCAAAATCCATGCTAGGGCTGGTGAGCTAGACTTTTTGTCTTATTCACTGAAAGGACTAGTCCAGCAGATATTCTTAAGAATGTCTGTCTTAAGAATGTTCCCCACAAGATCAAATTCTATAAAAAACACTAAGGCCAGTCAACTGTGAAGATGAAACCACTTGGTATGGTTGTCCTCAGGTTGTACATTATGTTCTTTTAAGACAGGGATAAGGAAGGACCTTCTAGAGGAAAAGATTCTTTGTTCCCAGCAAGCAAGAGGTTCCATGGGCCACAAGGTATAGCAGGTAGGCAGGTGAAGCAGTGAAAGTCACAGCAAGGAGTGAAAGCCTGAAACAAGAAAATAGGAGGAGATTGCAATGAGAACCAGACTCAGGGCCAGAGGCTCCCAGGCCTCACAGACCCCTTCAAGGCAGATTAAGGAACTGTGAAAATTAACTTAAATTCAAAAAAACATATTGTTACTGTTAGTATTACTACTCTCTGAGAAAAATACAGATAAATCTTAAGAAAAAAAAATTAGAAGCCACTTTGTAGGTTCAGATCTTCAGCTTGATTCTGACAAGTCTAGTCTTCAGATTCAGCATCCAAAAATACCTCAGAACTATTATATGCTTGAGATAAACCATGACTGTTCCACAGTTGTGAAATAACACGTTGTTTTTTCTTTTAATTCTTCAGATCTCGTTAGTGATTTCTGCCTCTGGAAGGTACCTCTGCCTCACTGTGTCCTCTGCTGCTCCAGTTGTCCTCCCACCTGAAGTGCATTTCTGATAGAACTGGACTGCCAAGGCACCATTCCATGTTGCTATCTTTTGGATCTTTCTGCACACTTGGAGAGCTGCACTGCTGAGACCATACCTGGACAGCCAGGTCCACTTGTGGGCTCCTGAATATGAGACATGGACATACTGGATTGAGTCCACCAAAGAGGCCTCCGAGATAATCAAGGCATTAGAGCCAATCCTGACATGCAAGAACAGACCAAGAAAGGTGGAACAGTTTATTCTGGGGGAGAGAAAGCAGAGGAAGTATTTTATCAATGCATGAATATCTGATGAGTGAGTACGGAAGATGAAGCCAGTGGCATCCAGCGACAAGAGGCAATGGGCACAAAATGAAATACAGGAAAATCTATTTAAATTTTTTAAAAAAGCTTTTTGGTCTGAGGGTGATCAAGCCCTGGAACAAGCTTCCCAGAGAGGTTATGGAATCTGCATCCTTGGAGATATTCAAGACCCAACCAGGTGTGGTCCTGAGGAACCTGCTGTAGGCAATCCTGCTTTGAGTAGGGAGGCTGGACTAAATGATCTCCAGAGGTGCCTTCCAACCTCAACAGTTCTGTGATTCTGTGGTCTAAGTCCTGTTTTTAGGGCACAGTAAAGGCCAGAATGAGGTTGTCCCCAGTGAGAGAGCAGGGTAGCTGGGACAGCCCCAGCCTGGGGCATCCATGGGAAGAGGATGGACCAAGGCTAGGTCAAGCAGTCAGCCTATGGGTCTGGGTTGGGATCAGCAGGACACAGACAGGGCTAGGACGTGGCGGGGGCTGTAGCTCCAGTGGGGACCAAGCACTCGAGCTTCAGCTCAGAGCAGCTTCTTCAAGATGGGATTGGCTCAGTTGGCCCACAAACTCCCCACAACACCTCAGGGATCCTCTCCCCAAGGCCACCACAGTGAATTGAAGGTAGCTGCCCTTGGTTGACTCAGCTCTGAGCTGCCCTGAGCCCCTGCAGCCAAATCCCAAAGGCTCTTACACCCTGAAGTGAAGTAAGGGAGGGCTCCTATTGTGTCCCTGGTTAGTATTCCAGAAAATAATAAAGCCATGTTTGCATCTTCCCAGTAGCTAAGTGCCAATAACTCTGATACTATGCTCCTGAATGCCTATATTATTCTGAATAGCTTGAGGGATGATAGTCTCTGCTGTGTTTGAGAAACTGTAGATCTCAGCCAAGAATAGTAATGAGAATTCACAATCAATACGACAGTGCTACAGAGATGAGGAAAAAAAAGAGATGGACTGAAAGAGGGTGAGAGACAGGTCAGGGGTATTATTATACTAGACTAGGCAGGTCAGGATGAGACAGGAGAGTCCCTTAAGGAAAGAAATAAAGCCTAAAGTGCTTCCTTTAAACGTTAAAGGGCATTTGAGTGAATTGCTTTGGGACATTGTATGGGTCTGTCTATGTACACTTTGGGAACAGGTTACTTAGGTAAAATGAATTCAGATCATTTTGTTTTACACTCAAAAGTCACAGAAGTCAATGCCACAGCTTGGAAGGGGACTCAGGTTTCTAACCAGAGAAATAATTTCAAGTTGGAGCTTGCTAAGCTTCAAAGTGTATTTGTCTAAGACTGTTGTCAAATGGTAGCAGTGGACTAGACCCGCCCATTTCAAACCTACATTTTTTTACTTTTTCCTTTGGAGAAAGCTGAAAAAAAGCAACAAATATAAGTTTTGTGTACCTTTGGAAGAGGTCGAATAGCAACAATTCAGAGCTATCTTCCTTCATCTTGGAAATTTATTGTCAAGGTGGTTGGTGGGGTTAGTTACCTGTTTTGCTATCTTTTGTTTGTGTGTGGCATTAATTCTCTGTTTATCATATACTGTAGACTTTATATCTGGGAGAAACAGGATTTTTTCCAAAAATATTTTTTCAGTGCTCGAAAACAACAAAATAGACCCCAGCACATAGTATACAAAGTAAAACATGCCATAGATGCAGATGCTACAGCCATCATTCTCCACTAATGATTTTTAACAGTCACCTGGAACCTAACGGTCAAGTCCTTGTGGTAGCCCTCTTTGTGACTTTTCCAAATTGGAGGTGAGTAACACATTCAGTAGACTACTGAATAAAGCAAATCAAGGATGTAACTTCCCACAAACCATATGCAATTAATGATTGCACTATTATACTACTATACTACTTATTAATAAGGAAGAAATTTTTCTCACTAAAAGATTTTCATCTGAGAAAGCTACCCACCAAAACTGATAAATAGATTCTTTTCTTGGATAAGCTATTCCAACAAGTTTACAATTTTTGTAGGGGGGGGGGGAATATATACACAAACGCACACACAAACAGTATAATACCGCACTGAAAAAAATTCTTATCCAATTTACAAAAGATCCATTCTCAGGGCATAACTGAGAGTAAGCTTAGTTTGCCTTAGTTTAAGTAAATAGACTTTATACATGCCTAACATGGAAAATACAGCATTTACTTGATTTTTGCTGTCTGGACTGGAATACTATAATCTGAATTTATGAAATTTACCTTTAATTAATTATATTCTATTGTAACCACTGTAGGGAAATATTCAGCACTGGAATTTGAGACTGTAGATCTGTGTTCACACACTGTTCATATTCAGATGCCCATTAAAATATCTTGTTTTTAGCTACATGAGTAACTGAGATAGAGACATCAAAAGCAAAGAATAAAGTCTCTGAATAAAGTCTCCACTTCATCTTTCCCAGACACTACAGTTTTGGAAGGATTTTGTCATACAATGCAGAGATTCTGGAGTTAGACTAGGATTAATAATAAAATTTCTCTAGTAACTACTCTTTATGCCATAGAAAATCCTGCACCATGGACAGCAATCAATGCACAGAGGATTTGGCCTTTGGCAGTACACTTAATAATTTGTTTATTCACTGCTTGAATAGAAATTTTTAAAATTCAATAGACAACAATGAATTTTAAATTCAGTATCCTGGTATTCCATTATTTTTTTTAAAAAAGACTTACTGCTGAGTCCCTTCAATACATCTTCTGGGATATTATTCTCATCTAAAAAGTTCTTCCTGCAGCTGCTTCATGGTTCATTTTTAAATTGTATTCAACTGAATACAGTTGCAGTCTGTATCCCTCAATGGGCAGAAGGTAGACTCAAAACACAAACCCAATAGAAATTTTTCTAATATAATTTTCAAAAAGAGAAAAGGCTAGGTAATTTAAAAAGAGCTACAAGAAATATCTGTAAAGAGTAGTCCATGTGAAGTAGACAAAGAGGTAGTAAAGTATATCCAGTTGCAAAAATACCATAATGAACAGCTAAACCCCAAATCTCTTTGAAATTGTGCTAAAAAAACGCTAACATGTCTTCAGAATCTAGAATTAGATTTACTAATTCTAAATTGGTTTGCAGACAACATATTTTGTCACCTCCCACCTCTCTATGGCTGTTTGTTCTATTCTTGCAGATTTGTAAGGTTATACAAATCACATATATCTTATTCCCTCTTCATTATATCCCTGGAGAACTGAGAACATGGCAACAAGAAATTTAAATTCAATGACTTACATTTATTAATTTCAGATCAGAGCAAATCTTTCTCAAGTATTTAACCTGTCAATACTAAGGGGTTGATGTTTTTCCTCAAACGAATTTGATTTTCAGATTTTCAGAATAATCTCAGTACTATCTCCTACACATTCTGATCAATAGTCTTACAAACATTGCACAGTGTCACCATAAGCCAGAACACAGACATAAAAAATAGTGGTATACAATAAATACAGTTAGTGGGCAAAGAGTAGAAGGTATCATGAACTTTGAGTCTTGCAGAAGGCTTAAGATTTAAGTATGAGAAAAAACTCTTTGCAGGATCAGAATCTAATACACTCCCCAAACAAGTGCTTTAGGTGTTCTCTCTGCGTTGTTCTTCACATTCACAGTGACCTATGAAGTGCTGAGAACACAGGAACATAACCAAAAGACTTGTTAAGCCATAAGACACTATCAGACATGAATAATAGCACATTACTTCATGCCTGGCATGTTGTTATGGATGAGTGCCTTTGGTGCAATGAAGTATGAAATAATACATCATAATTCATACACAGGAGTGCCTTATTGCAATTATAATTTTGTATTATAAAGGGTGATCTTAAAAAATATTTGTATATGCTAAGTAATGAGGTTCATAAATTCCAAGCAGTTATTTTTATTACCATTAGATCATTCAGTTTTTCCTGTCTAATTTTAATGACAATTAAGCATGCCTTTGATTAAAATAATACATGCAAAACTCAAGATAGCTCTGAATTCTAAATCTTTTTAATGAGCATTGGAAATTCTTCATTTCAGTGGTCATTTTTTTCCTTTCCTGAAATATTGTTAGCCCTTTTTATAGCTTTTTTTCAGATTTATCAGTTTTCTGATTTCTAATCAGTTTAAGACATTCTTGTCATTATTAATTATATTTAACTAAGCAACAGGGTTGAGGTAGATCATATCTGCAACCTTCTATAGCTATATGTATGGAGATAATGAAATTTAGGCTCAGTCTTGAGGTGATCAACTAGTCCAAGCCACTCGAGCCAGACTTCTCTATTTATACTACAGCAGATCAGCCCATGCTGTGCTCCTTACCCATTGAACCTGACAGAGAGTTGCATCTAAGGTTTCCTAGATAAAGATCTACTAAATATTTGCCTGTCAGTCTTGAGGACTGCTCTCCATGTAATGTCCAACCACACAAAGAGGGGGAGGTTAAAGAGCAGGTGGTGGAAAGCCAGGCTCATACACAGAGGTTCAGCAGAGCTTGGAGGAGGACAGAAAACTGTCCCTGGAAATCATAGCCTAAGATTTAGGAGTCACAACAAAATATGGCCCATACGTTCTGCGGCGGAAGGGTGGGGGGCCTGCGTGGCCCTCCCTTGGCAAACGGCCTGATAACGACCCTTGTTAAGACAGAAATGTGGGCGTCTGCCCCAAAGAGGTCGCGCTGAGGAGGAGGCGTCCGCCAGGCAGCCTGAGCAGTCACCGCCGGGGTGGCCCCGAGCCCCCAGAGAGGCAGAAGAAGCGGCCCGGGGCGGGCAGGTGGGGGGCGGAGCGGAGCGGGGGAGCCCCGGGCCGGGGGGCGGCGGGGGTGCTGAATCCTAAAGGTATAATTCACTGATTCCCAGATAATTACGTGCCATGAATAAACCAGTAAACGGCGTCAGTCCTCATTTGATCTGACGGCGTGAAGTGAGCGGTTCCCCCCTGCGACACAGGCAGCCAACCCAACGCAGGCAGGTAACCCAAGGCAACGTGCGTGCCAACGTGCCGGACCGGCCCGGCGGCCGCGCGAGCCCCCGAGGCCAGCCGGAGGACTCGCGTCTGCCTTCGCCGCGAGCGCCGAGCGCTGCCTCTCAGCCCCGCGAGTTTAGGTAAGAGGAGACGGTGCGGAGCAGCGCGTTGGGAGGAAGGCGGCGTTGGGACTGAAAGGAGGACTGAAGGAGAAAGTAGCCTGCGGGCAGGTAGGAAGGGTTATAAGATGGAGGGAAAAGAAATGAGGTAAGTGAAAGGTTATCACAGAGAGAGAAAACAACATTACTGTGGTAAAAGGGATTTTTTTTAACGGGGGAAAATAAAAAAGGAGCATCGATCAGCTGCCATCTTTAATGATCGCCTGTTCCTCAAACGGGGCATTCCTGGAATAGCTGAGAGTCTGAGGAAGCCAATGAATTCAGTCCTTGCTAATACGTGCAGATTTGGCCCAAATGTCATGGTTATAAGGAGAGCTGAACATCTGTCTTTTCCGCTCTCCAAGAATCTCAGAGAAGAGTCATCTCTCAGCAAGTCATCTTCTCTTCTCCAGAGAAACCCCAAGCAGCACTGCAGCAGCACTTTGGTACCTGGCAATACAAACCCATACTGCTTTCACTGATCACCATTGTAAAAAGTGTGTAAAAATACGTGGGTGGTTGACGCTTTTCATAACAAGACACTGCTAACATGACCTGGTTCTCTCATTCATATCATCCACAGACAGAGTGCAGCAGCGTAGTTATAAATAGTTAACTTTTGTCATTTTTAACCATGTAAACAGAACTTGCATTCCATATTTATGCCAGGTGAGATCAGGCTTGACTTCACAAGGATGTGTCTTGCAGAATTATGCCCAGGGCTGCATAGAAAGGGGGTTTTCCCTCTGGGGTATTTAATTAGGTTGAGTATGACCTGAATTACAATAAAAATTCAAACAGAATGAACTCATTTAATTCTATTGCTAATATTTTCAGGACTGCATTCTGGCCTGTGAGGTCTACATTGAGGTAGTATAGAGCATGGGACTTACAAGCACAGTTTTGCTAAATTATAGGGAAAAATATGGTTTTGAATTCATATAATATACAGCTTGCTAGAAAAAGTTCTTTCTGGAACTGTGTCTTTATAAACCTTGGAAGGGCTCATGAGGACTGTTCAGCTGTTTCATGACAATAGTTACTTAGAATGTTTCTCTGTAGCTGGAAATTTATGCACAAGCTTGAGTTCAAATGACAAGAGAGACCCTTGGGGTATTCTTTGGAATAGATTTTAATAGTACAGTTACAGCCAGCTTTGCATTTAGAACAACATAACATCAGAATGATTACTAAATGAGGCATTTTTCATGTACACAGAATAGCAAATCCCTTTTAGATAGTGTCATGAAAGCTAAAGCTGGACATTTTATTGATCTAAAAACTTTGGTAAATGTTACAGTCCTACATAAATCACATTTTTGCATATTATCCTTATTACAGAGGGAAGATAAAGAAGAACTGCTTTGAATATAAGTGTTTCATAGTGTATAAATGAAGCAAAATTTACATCTAGGTTAAAGCTGCTTTGATTACCCCCAAATAAGACATGAAATATTTCACTTAATGCACAGTAGATATGACAAGCCTCTTGGATGTTTCTACCTCCCAAGCTGACAGACTGGATTTATATTAGTCAGAGAATTTTTATCTATTCCTCTTAATTTTATTGCATAGCTCTGGGAAAAACTGAATATCTACAAGTATTCTGAAGAACATTTCTGAAGCTTTAGTCTGTCTCCTCATTCTTTAGTTTTCATGTATCTTAAATAAGAGGTGAGAAGCTCCTGTGTAAAGTGTACTGAATTATTTTGCAGTCTTTTGACTCTCATAAGTTATATTCAGTATGTGCAAGAAGTTGATGGCCATCAGCAAACAGACTACATACAAAAATAGCAGGTATTCCTTTGAACTGTGAAGCTGTAGTTAATGTTTCATTTTTATCCTAGTGAGGGCTATATGTACTCATATAATAGTTGAGGTCTCACCAAGCACTAATTACAATCACTGGTCATATAAATGTATTCATATTTACGATTTTTAAAAAAGGAAATTAGAATGTATTATAAATAAATATTCACTTCTGTACTTACATACTTGTTATATACCTAATACATGAGCACCTTATCTTGGGAAATGACCATAAACTTAAGACCCTATGAATAAGACTATTGCTGTCATAATATTTTCTGTGGTATTGTCTCAGGTGTATATGTACAGCAAGAATGTAGCTATTGTTTTCATTCCTCTTCTCCTTTTGTTTCTTCAGCGAAATATTATTTTCCAATAAAAAATTATGACAAGAGAAAATAAACCTGTTACAATCATTCAGGTAGTTTTCTTTGGAGTTTGATTCTATGTTTGAATTGATTAAGTGATGAATCCTACTAATTACAGTGTGCAGTATACACAGTTAACTAACAGAAAAATGCTTTGTTGCACACCAAGCCAGTATTCATTTTCAGACAAAAACCTGGATAGTCTTACAGATGCACAAACATTTTAATTCCAGTTAATCACTTAGTCCACAGTCTTATTCACTGTAAAATCAACATACATTATACAATATTTTTAACAGTTAGATTTTAAATCCTGGTAGTATACCCAAGAAAATGAACTTCTCTTTCAACATGTCTTAATGAAGGGTGTGATTAGAATTTACATAAATGTATCAGAGGTGTATTAAATACTGATCTCCTGGTGTGTTGGAGCAGATCATGTGCTCATTTAATCAATTATTAGATTAGCTCTTTATTTTAGGATTAATTTTTCAGAGTACTTGAATACAAATTTCAAAGTAACTAAACCATTTGTAATTTTTTTTTTTTAATAGGAGATTAGTCATCAATAGCCTATCTTTAGAGACCTAAGCCAAACAATATTCCTTTCTATAAAATTTTCTGAACTTGTATGTTTTTACAATACTATGAATCAAAGATGCAACAAAATATTTTGGGAGATCATTGAAGGATTCTACATTGAAGAATTAGCCATAGATTAGTGACACTGCCTTTCTAACATGGACACTGGACGTTTGACAAAGAGAAAAAGAGAAATCTTTTTCCAGAAGTCTATTGATACAATGATCATGAAAAATAAATGAGAAGTTATCTTCAAATAAACTGCTGCAGAACCCTAGGGCTGCTCAGTCATATTTGACCAAGTTCTTACCTCCACTACTTTCCTCTCAGTGGCTGCTTCTCCCTCTCTCCCTTGCCAGGACATTTGTGCCTCCTTTGCCAAAATCATCCTATTGGCAAGATACTCCACGCAAACTTAAAGCTGGAAATCTGTCTCCCTTCAGTCCTTTCCCTTTTCTCCCTTCCCTTCTCTCTGTTTTGGAGAGCACAAACTCTGCAGATTTCGTGACCTTGGCTGAACCACCACAGTGCAGACCTGAACTGGATGATGCTGAAGGGACAGCTCATTCTTGACCTGACTAGAACAGAGTTCCAAAACACATATGAAGTGTTGTTGTAATAAATAGCTCAATAGATCTTAAGTACCTCCTTTGAATCTTCTAGTGCTGTTTGCTTGAGATGGCTTTCCTGTTTCTTGAGTGATCACACCTCATGTTTGTATGTGCATATGTGTGTCTGTAGCTGTCCCTTTCTGAATAACTTTTGAATTCATTGGTATAATTTAACCAGTGTCACAGAGGTTTCAAAGACTATAATCCCTTTACAAAAGAAATGAATGGCAAGGAAAAATTCTAATAGACTCAGTCCATATTGGACATATGAGAATTCACAAAAGAGATACTCTTCCGTGGTCCTGTTCTTCACAGTACTATCTGTTATTTTCTCAAGTTTTTTCACATGGTTACTTTAGTTTACTACTTAGGGAAGAAGAAATAAAAAGACAGCTCAAGTCTTAAAACCATTCTTATATGGATGTCTGTAGGGGAGGCTACACTGAACCCCACTGTTACACCAAAGATACACCTGCTTCCACAGGCTGCCCTCCAGCCACTGTTATATAAGTTATTAATGTGAGCGGATACCTGAGGGCTGATACAACTTGCTTTATTAATAGAATTTGGACAGCTGTATTGTCCTGTGAGCAGAACTTGGACAGCTGCATCATCCTGTGAGCAGGACAATCTGCCAAGAACTGGCCACCTGGAACCACATCTTTGTTTCATCTGAACCACATCTTAGTTCCACCGGCTGAACAAAGCTTTGTCATATGACTTGTGGTCTTCACTGTCAGGTATATATATACATAAGGGAAGGGGATTTACTCTAGGAGAGACAGATGCAAGTCGCCTCCTCCCTGGTTCGGGAACACCTGACCAGGAAACTCCTCGAGGCTGAGAGCCCAAATTGCTTGATGGTACGTAGACTCCGCTTTATTTGCTAACTATTGATTGATCTTTCTTTCTGTTCCACTGATATGTGAATAGCCTGCGAATTAATAAATTGTATCCTACTCATTGCTTACTTGTGTTGTGACATTGCTATAAGCATAACAACGTCTTCCAAAAGAATGTATTAAACCAGCACTTCAGGAGCCAGAAAGCTTTATTACCTTTTATACCATCCTGACAGTGACCTTAAAGAAAGAATGAGAATCAATGAAATCAAGAAACTAATGGACCTGCTACTCATTTGAAAACCTCTAAGAACCCCACATAGACAAGTGACCAAAGGAAGTGAAAAGAGTGAAGAATGAAGGCACCAGAGAAAGGAGTCCCAAATCACTTCTGATAAATTTCGGCATTTTTTTCCTTTCTATTTTTCTACTGTTGTTTATCTTCCTTTGTCTTTTGACTATCTGTTGCAATTCAAATCATTTACCATAATTAACAGTGGTTGTTCTAATTAAAATTTGAAAGGATCATTATCTGTGTTTTTTCAAGCTCCAACACTCGATAAAAGCACTATATTTTTAAATCAAAGTACATTGTGATTAAAGTATCATAGAAGTCACTCCACAATCTATCTTTACAGCAAATGAAGTTGATACCCTTAGCAGTCTGGAGAAAGGATGTGAGAGATGCAGCCACTTCACATTACAAAATGATACAAAATCATTACAAAAAAAGAAGTTTTTGTCTTTGTAGAGCAAAACAAGTATCTTTCTTTGCAGGGTACCGCAAGGAATGTTCTAGTAGAGTCTTGTAAGGGCTAATATCTTTAAAGTGCTCCAACTTGCTCCCTTTGCAAGTGTTCTTGCAAAGCTTATTCCAATGCAATTTGCCATATTGAAACATGCTGTATGCTCCTACGTTACCTATGCCCACTGAGAGATCATTAGGCTAGCCTTCAGCAAACAAGTTGCATTAGGATGCTAAATTCTGCAAATCCTAGAAGTTAGGTACCCTAGTCTCTAAATGAGACAACTACAGTCTTCTCATATTGTAAGGATGAGAGTTAGGCTTCTCATTAGGGAATACCAAGAGTGAGAAGATAAGTGGAGGAGGCCTCGACTGTCCGATAGGAAGCACTAGATAGAAGTGTGTCACTCACCCTTAATAGAGCTTTTGACCTTTAGAAAACCTTAGAGACCCCAGAGAAACCTCAATTCAGAACCTAAAGCTATTTCTCATATTCAGGTTCAAATTCTTAGTGAGATCAACTGTCTTGAATGAGGAATCCTGAGGTTTTTGGATCCCAGGACTTGAATTATTTCCATTTTTATCTAATTAATTCCCAATATAAAATATATACACAACTCTAGGAGCAGGACCAAACAGTGGCTGCTCACATTCCCAGATGGGTGCACTAAATACTTGATAAAGAAGTCAAGATCTTCCTTCATGCTTCTAATTTAACCTCATTAGCCTTACAGTCAGACTGCACAGTAGTCCAGCTTCAAGAGATAGAGAGTATTTCCATTCAAAATCCGACAGCCAGCTTGTTAATCTAGACTGTGTAGAGTCTGTATGTTCAAGCAAAGAAGGATCTACAACTTATATCTCCCCTTTCCTAAATTAGCACTATAGTCATCTGGCTGCTAAATAAAAATTGTATGTTCAAAGAGATTTAGGAGTTTCCCACATATCACTAACAAATTGGTTAATCTGGAGTTTAGGCTCAAGAAAGTCCATTTCCCACATCCTGCAGATCCTCCTGAAGGATTTGGTCACTGTTGCAGTCAGCTCAACAAAGGATATAATACCAAACACACCAATTCCTGCCACCTCACCTGTTCAGAGTACCTAGATGAAAGATCAAAAAAGTTGTCATAGAATTAATTCTCCTAGCTTTTTGCAGAACATCTGAAGCTTACACATTTCATTACAAAGACCACACTTTTACTCTAATGATGCAACTTGTATTACTGTCAAATTTTGTTATTTTTCCTGATGAATGCTTTAGTGATGGACTTGCACCAACAGTCTTCTCTGAAAGCCATTCCTCAAAGTGTACTGTACTTCAGGCAAAAAAAAAAAAAATGGCATTTTCTTCAATCCAGGAAGCTGCTAGTAAAATAAAGGAACTCAAACTTCAAAGAGATGACTTCTATCTCGTCAAAAACAAATCAAAAATATAATGACTATACTGCCAAGAAGTAAAATATGCTTTTTGTTACTTTTCTTTCTTTTGAATAAAAAACCTATCACTAAAAAGTTTTCTTTTTCTCTTCTTTTCATTCTTATCCCCATAGTAATTTTCAGATCATTAGCAATGAGATTTCTGAAGTGCAGCTAACATTTATTCTTGACTAGACTTAGAACTTAGTCACCCATTGTTAGCTCTTCTTCTGTTTAGAAATCCATTAAATGTCAAGATATGAAGAGATCACTGTTATTCACACTGTTGAACACTTAGAACTGTTGTATATCTTAGAACTTTTTCAAAAACTTCTCTGTATTAGAGAGGTACAATCTGAGTTAGATTCAGATGAAAATTTATTTCATTTGAGTAGCCCATTATAAATATTGACTCTGCATAAAAACAAATTTTCAAAGAAGGAAATATCATCCTTATTAAAAGCAAGCTTATAAGCCTCTTTACTTTATTTGGTCTTCTTTTTGGCAGTATTCCAGGCTTCTCAATGCTAGGAATTGGATGATTTTAGTCCTTGGTTCTTTCAAACTCTGTCCATACTACGGTTCCAGCATCCAGTCCGTACTGCTCTACAGGACACAAAATATTGAATTCTGATCTGTTCTGGAGAACATTTCTCTAAGCATTAATCAAGTCTATTGCAAGATGATAGCATCAGGACTTTATTCTGACTGATCTGTACCTTGAGATTTCACAAGGTGATGTGGAGAGTAGAAATCTGGAAGGAATGTGCCTGTGGTGAATGGCTTTCAGCCATTTGTACAACCATATTGTAATTATGATCTATTGCTAAATTGCTTAGGTTTGACCTAAACAAATGACAAACAAAGTAATCGAGCTCCTAGTCATCCTCGAGCATCTTAAAAGAATCCAAGTAGTGGAGATCAAGTGATATGGGAAAATGGATGGATGGATAGCGGAAATTGCCTCAACACCTTATCAAGCCTTCAACACTTACAACATCCACAGAAATGTGAGATGAAAAGAGATAGCACAGAAGCCTAGGGACATCTTCCATCTCCTTTCTTAGTAGCATCAAGCAGGAAGGGAGAAAGACAAATGGAGGGAGGAATAACAAGAGAACGGGAAAATGGAAGACAAGCAGATACAAATAGAGCACATATAACTGAAAGCAGTAAACTGACATCTTTCAACATGCGTGGAGGATTTTCAAATTGCCTGGAAGAGATCTGTGGCAAAACAGGACTAACAGAGGTAAGGAATGAAACAGACTTAACACACTAAGCAGAAACATCTCACGTAAGAAAAGAGATTAGAAATAAGAAGGAAAAAATATAATTAGAGTCCAGACAAAGAGAAGGTGGAAAAAAATATGGATAGAAAGAAAAAGAGAAAATTGTGAATAAAGAACTAAATGAGAAAGATAAAAGATCAAACTGTAACATTCAAAGAGCAAGGACTGAAAGGTGATTGAGAGATAGTGTTGTGAATATGAAGAAAATAATGGACAAATAAGAAAAGATAAGGAGAAAAGGTGTTGTGGAACAGAGAAGAGAGATGAAAATGTTATAAACCTAAAGGGCAAGGCAGAGAAGGGCAAGAAAGAAGAAATATTTTTTAACAAAGTAAGAGAATGATAATTATTCCATGTACTGCCCAACCATTTTCACCACCTGACCCTGCAGTATGCAAGCAACAGTATTTTGGGCCAAAGCAGGAGAGAATTGGGGCTGAACACCCAATGAACATTGAAGCAGGAAGTGATGGATTTGTACATCACAGGAAAGTAGCTATTGGTGATTTCTTCTCCTGCTCTATCAGACTGGTTCTACAGTATAGAATACAAAAGGAAGGGGGGAAAGAGTCAGAGCAGTTGACAGAAAGCTATTCTTACATCCCTTCACATAGGTCACTGGCAGCATTTGAGACTCCAGGGAAATTGAAAATTTTCCTCTTCATACAGATTTGGGCTATAGCAATGCATGCCATGTGTAGGGCATCTGTCAGCCAAAGTCCTTTTATCTTCAAAGAAATCTGAGAATGTTATAATTGCCCTACAGGCAGAGAGTGGACCAGTGCCATACCAATTATACCATTTCTCAGAGGAATCTCTTACAAGCACTTAAAACTCCTTCAATTCTGCTTCATAAAGGCAGCTGAAAGCTACTAGATGAATTCTGAGCTGCAGGTCTTCACTTTCAAGGATCTGGAGGAGCAGAATATGACTGATGTCTCCCATAGTGATAAAGAAACTTCTTTGAAATGTTAACAATCGTGCTACAATTCCTGTATTTATCTATTGGTGCACAGTTCATATGCAGATAATGATGAATAAAATATATAGGGATAAACAGTTATAGTAATACTTTCTCTTGGAATCACGCTTTTTCACAAAAAGAGAAATGAATAAAGTTAATGAAAACATTTTTACACTTTACTTTGGATTTAAATTGCTTTCTTTTTTCCTCTCCTTCTTCGGATGTGCTCATTAATAATGATGACTATCTGCTGAAAATTAAGTCTTTATGGCCTCTCATACATCTCTGTCACTAAACTCCTGGCAAAGTAACATTGGGGATTTTATTTGGGACACTAGCCAGGTCCTGCAGGGAGGAAGGATTCACTCTGAGATCATGTGTAGGTAGCAATACTGCTCTTCTGTCTTTACGTGGCTAGGAAAGAGACAGAGTGGTCACACCACAGCACACAGCACTACAACTGAAGAATCGTGGAAATGAGAAATTTAGGCTGGAACAGACCTCCGGACATAATCTCATCCAAATCCTCCTTGTGATTTTTCTTTTCTTTTCCTTCCCTGCTACATCTTCTGCCATTTTCCTCTTGTCATTTCACTGTACATCCTTGAGTCAAGTCTGCCTCCATCTTCTCTATAACTTCCTGTAGTGGGTAAACAGCAGATCGGCAAGGCGATAGGAGCATATTGACTGATCAATTATTCCAACTGAAAAAACACTTGTGGTGTGCAGAAACCACAAGGAATGGCAGGTTGTGATGCTTAGACTTGCACCACACAGACATCAACACGGACTTGTGTACTCCTAAAGAATCACTGCTTCCCTGGTACCTAAAGAATTATTACTTCCTTTGTTATCTGTAGCACGCACACCTGAACCTCACCACAAGCCAATGCTCTGCGGTGCCTAGAACAGCCCGCTTGCTTCCCTATAAGATGCCTGGGGTTTCCCTTGCAGTTTAGTGATTTCAAGGTAATAAACATCTAATAACCTTACTCCAGAGTGGTGTCTTCTACCTCTGTTTATTCGAAGTATCAGATACCACTGTTAACACCTCCCCTATAAGAAAGACAGCAATTAGGTCTTGTCATCTCCAGACTGAAAAGAATCAGCTTTCTCAGCCTCTTTGTGCATCACGTGCTGCCCTAAGCATCTTGGTAGCCCCCCCTCCCCCACCTGATTCACTCCAATGTCTTTCTTGTACTGGGTAACCCAAACCAGCACACAGCACTCTGGATAGCCTCATAAGTGCTGAGTAGACGAGAAGGATATCCTGCCTTGATCTCCTAGATACCAGTTTGCTAACACAATCTGGTATGTGTATAGCCGTCCTTGCTACAGCAGTACACTGCTGGCTCATTCAACTTGCTGCCCAACCCAGCTGTACTCTTGCTTGAGGTTATTCTGTCCCACATAAAAGATTTTGCTTTTGTCTTTGCTGACCTTTGAGAGGTCTGTCAGCCCACTCTTCCAGCTCATCCCAAGGTCTCTTTGATGTCGGACCTGCCTTCCGGCATATCAACCACCTCTCCCATCTGCAAAATATTTCTGTTAATACATGTTTTCTAGGCACCGGAAATACATGATCACAAATTCCACCAGGTTTTTCTCAACCTTCTTTACGTTGCTCTATTCATACACCACAAAGCTCCCTCAGTGAAAAGTCTGCAACATGGAGCTCATGTTGTATAGGGTCTGACTCCTGGCAAGATGCAGTCATGCAAATATTTAAACAGAGCAGCCTACCTTAATCTGTAAGGAACTCTAATCTCAGGTGTTGTTGTTCTTACATCTAGATACCACTCACATTCAGACTCGTTATGGGGGTGGGACAATCTGGGTACACACTCCCCCCCCCCCCCTGCCAAAAGGTGCAAATAACTGCTAATGAAAGAGAAGAGGGGTATGGAACAAAACTGGATTAGTAAAAGAAGTCAAAGTGAAGGGGGAACCTTCTGTATTGTTTAGAGACAGGGCCATAAAACAGGAAAAGACATCACCTTTACCTAAGACCAACTACCTGCTTGATGGTCCACAGATGAATTTTCTGTATATGAAATTTTAAAAACGTTAATTTAGGGCTACTGATGGTTTCCAAAGTTAAACAAATTTCACACATTGAGAAAAGAAAATGATTATTTTCTATAGAAAACAAGTGCTTTAATAAAACTTAGAATTATCTCCACTACTGCTCTAGATTCATAGCAGGATAGACTGTACTCTTCTACCAAAGCTCTGGTCCTGGTTTTAGGATTCACATTTAAAAAGTGGGGATGCAAGAGAAAAGCAGACAGCAGGGATGTCTTTGGGAGGAAAACTAAGTGCAGAGGCATTAGTGAGAGGACATAAAGGGTCATGAAAGCCTGAGGGCAATCGGTGTAAGGGGCTCAACAGGGAGAAGAACTCCTTAGAGAAACATGCAAGGAGATATCCCAGAACATCTTTCAGTACCAAAGTTCCAGGAGAAAATTTTCAAATATAAAACTTTCCTACTGCAGATTATAATTAAAATCTGTTTCTGATTTTAGGATTCTTCCAAATTCCTCCAAGCAGATTTGTTGCATTTTAAGGAAAGCTTGATTATCCAAATCACATAGAGACTACCAGGAATGAGATGTTGTTCTGCCTGTTAAAGAGAGGGCAGGGGAAAAGGAGGAAATAATTTCAGCTGAGGAAACTACAAGTGAAACACTGAGAATGGAAAAATATATTACTTATCC
This sequence comes from Rhea pennata, assembly GCF_028389875.1. Lineage (NCBI taxonomy): Eukaryota > Metazoa > Chordata > Aves > Rheiformes > Rheidae > Rhea > Rhea pennata. The sequence continues at coordinate 20,157,611 of NC_084663.1, forward strand.
TTTTTATTCACTATTTTTCTCAATGACATCAGTGTCTGTCTGAAAAGACACAAGGCACTATGCTCCAAAAGAATATAAATCCTGAAGATACCACCTTATTCTATCTCAGTATCTCTGAAAAGCCCTGCAGTTGTGTTTGCTTACTAAGTGTTAACACTGACCATAGAGTATGTACCCTCATTCAGAAAAAATACTTGTCCACAGCTGCTGTCAAACTATCTTGTTGACTTGAGCCAGTTAAGATAACAATATGAAGTTTCATGGAAATCAAAAACCTTCCTCTTTTTTCCACTAAATTTAGCTTGTGCCATGCCATCTACCCTTGTATGCCTCAGCAGAAAAGAGATGTCTTCATCAGTCCATTTCCACACTAATTAAAATAGTCTAGATTAATGCCAGGTAATTAAATTAGTTACCAGGAAAAGCTGCAGGAAACCTCCTTTTTCTCTTTTCTTTTCTTCTCTTTTCTTTCTGTTATATTTTCCTTTAGTGTCAGAAAGTGAGGGACCTGGTAACACAGAAAATAAATCAATGAGCACTCATGACACCATTCTAAATTGGATGCAAATTGATAGAATAAAGATTAAGAGGATGCAGTCATGCAAATATTTAAGCAGAGTAGCCTGCCTTAATCTATAAGGAACTCTATTCTCAGGTGTTGTAGTTCTTACCTCTACATACCAGCTCTATACACTTTGTTAACTCTGAGCAACTGCAAAAGGAAAAAAAAAATCTATTACAGACAGGGGATATAGCTAAACCTGAATAGAAGAAAAATGTTTATTTTACTTCAGCCAGAAAAAGAGAGCTTATTTTCTATTTTTTAAAAACCAAACCACTGTTCAAAATTATTCTTGAGATATTTTGTTTATTTTTTCTCCATCCAGAAAACCCATAGAAGCTTACTTATCAAAAAAACAAAAACCAAAAAAAAAAAAAAGTTTTACTAAACAGCTGATAATAATCACAATCTGAGTAACTCAGATTATGCCCCAAAGCTCTGTGGCATGTTCACTGCTGCTCCATCAAATTTCATTCCTCATCAAACCTTGAAGTTTTAAATTCCCTTTTGATTGCATTTTTCTTTCTATCTCTTAATGTTATGAACACTTCCAATACCACGGAAGTAAACAATTTGCTCATTAATCAGTTTCCCCTGAATAGCAACTTGGTTTGTTTAGTTCTTCTGTAACTTGCCAAGACATGATTTTTATTGTCTTTGTCAAAATGCATTTACTTTGCAAATATCTGAAATCAGTTTTGTTATTCTATTTTCTGGTCTCATTGTTACATAGTGTTACTCGTTGTTACTTTTTTCTGAATGATATGAATGCAATTTCCATAACGAAAGTATGAAGACAAATTAAGTGTAATTTGTTAAACGTATGCAATATGGCAGCATCCTGCTGAAACCACTGCACAGACATAGAAGCAATTTAATTATCAAGATCTTATTCTCTCTGTGAAATAATGAGAATTTCTAAGAACCAAGACATATACTTGATGTTAGGTCTTTCCTTCCTATTTCACCTTCATAAACATCTCATGCATTTAAAGGTAATGAACATGAGACTTAGACCAAACAAGCTGACTCAACCCTTTTCTAGGATGAATCTAAGTTGTTAAATTTATGTAAATAAAATTCTAATGGTCTTCAGCTACATTATAGAAAAAGATAAATCCTCTATTTCAATTTACTAGTTAGAACCATAATCTGATCAAAATTTTATTTTCAAATCAAGATGTAATCTCAGTGGAAACATTTCTTTCATTAAAGAGCACATATGAAGTTCAGCAATTATGTTATTTTCAGAGTGATAGCACATATTTATATCAAAGCAGTTTGACTTTAGAGATGAGAAGTGCAGAGAGCATACGCAAGGCTCTACTTCCTGTTTGTGTCTCACCTCAGTGATTTGAAAAGGAGAAGGGAGCAAGGTGTATGCCTCCAAATTAATTTTGTTCATAGATGCTTTTACTCCAATATTTATGACTATAAAGTATATAATGAAGCTGTACAAGAAAATTATGTCTTTTTATAGTTCAGCAAACATATTTTTAGGAAAAAGACGGTACTCCTCATTACAGAATGAGATACTGGAAGAGTTTCCTCTGAAAAAGATATCCTATGTATGACTCTTTGAGAGTCAAGTTTAAGTGGGTTTTGCATTTCTGTTCTCTTTGAAGTCCTGGGGCAAATAGCACAATTTCTAGCTCATGAAAAGGCAGTGGTAAGGTACTAGGCAGATGTATTGATTCACTGGTACCCCCTGCCCACCTTCCACTGAATCATAGAATCATAGAACAGTAAGGTTGGAAGAGATCTCTGGAGATCATCTAGCCCATACGGAGATTGAACCCATGACCTTGGCATTAGCAGCACCGTGCTCTAACATTGCTAAGACTGCCGAACTTCACTGCAAATTAAAGTTGACTTCTTACTGTTTGCTAATTGAGACCAACTGGGGCATTCTGGATGGTGGATCAGGAATAAGAGAAGTCTTCATTTTATGCATTTTTAATGTGTTTCAGCTGAGATTTCGCTTAGTCATATGACACCTACAATTAGAGCAGGATGTTGCCTTCTTCACTCAATTCCTATGCAATACATCTAATGTAAATTTAAGTAGGAAAGTTTAAGTCTGAGAAAGGCATTCCTGAGAAAGGGACTTGTAGTAGCTTGGCTTTCCAGATCTGTGTATGTTAGCTGGAGTGTTACAGGCCAGACCTTCAGCTGGCATTTCAGCTCCATTAACTTCCAATAGCATTATAACAAATTACACCAGCTGACAATGTGCCCCATGATGTTTAATATCTGATGAAAAGAGAAAAGTGGATTAAAGCAAGAGCAAAGGCATTCAGACTCCTAACTCTATACACACTTCCTTATGAGTTTAGGCTTAAATTTCTTTGTGGGTTTCATCCTCCATTTACTTTAAGCATCACATTAAAAAATGGTGAAACACTGTTTATGTGAGACTAGGAGTTAGTATGATCATGGAGTTATACTGTAATACCATGCATTAAATAGTTTCCTACTTACTTTTCAAAAACGATTCTTTTTTAGGTTAAAACCTTAAAATATTTTCTGTTAATTTATTGTCAAAATATAAAACACTCAGTATGTTTATATTGTACTTAAAGCCATGTTTTTCCTCTTGAAAGGATTATATGTATATATTCCATTTGAAGATTATATGTTTAAAAATTCAACTATAAACTCCATAAACTTTTAGTATATCCTTATAATCATTCTGATGGCAGAGTTAGTATCTTTGTACTGATAGGTTCTCTATCAAGCTTCAACTACAAAATTTCACATACAGGAGGTATTAACACATAGACTCACAAAAACATAGTAGAAATTTACATTTTAAATAATGTCTGCCATTTCAAAGCACTTTTCTTTCCAGAATCCCCAAAGTAGTATTTGACACTGAGAAATATACCCTGATCCCAGAGTGAAATGATATCCACCTTCATCTAAGATTTTCTCCATGGGAAAATTTCAGGTTTCCAGAAAAGAATACCTATGAGTCATTTGATGTAAAACAGTTTATAGTAGGCCCAGTTCAAAATGTAGTAATATGACTATATCCTTGCATGTTTCCTTTTCAGTAATTTGACTATATAGAAAGCAAAAAAAGACTTTCTTAAAATGTGCTAAAACCTAGAGTAAGAGATTTGTTAACTGAACTGCTATTTAGCTATATATTCAAGACGTAATCCAACCCTGTTTTCATATAATTGTCATAAACAACATCTGCTCACTGAAGCCCTGTTTTTCAGGTCATGACTTGGAACCAGGTGTCCGAAAAGCTTCATTTGCTTTAAAATGAACTACTTCAAATAAAATTGAGATGCTTCTCTATCCTTTATTGACAGTAATTCAGTATGCTACAGAGACTGTGTAGAATCATCGTACAACAGTTTTATTCTGGATTCTTCGAAGTATGATCAGTGATTTTACCTTTTTCTAGCCCATTGACCCTCTTCCATGCACTAACAAGTATAGCAGTCATTTACTCCTGCTCCATTCAGGAATAACCACCAGCCCTGGAGCTGGATTTTGTCAAGATACACACTGAGCTCCTCGCATTTAAGAGTAAAGTCAGTGATACAAACGATGGGAGGGGGGGGAAAAAAAAAAACTCTCTCTGCTTAAAAAGAGAAAGCTGCTGTGCAGGCATCTTGTAAGTACGGACTGATAGCAAGATGAAAGCTAAGCAGCTTACTGATTCACATGAAATAAGATCATTTAGATGTGTTTCCTCAACTACCTGCGTTCTGTTTGCACAACATTACTTACTATATATCCTATTAATAAGAAAGTAGATTAGAAAAAAAGTTTGGGGACTTGCTTCATTGTAGAGATTATCTCTAACAATTCATGTGCTTAGATTTCAGTACCATGAATGTGTTTCTACTTTCTCCTGCAAGTATCAGAAATAGCCTTGTAATCCTTGTTTCATGTTACAGAACGTCTGATGGGAGAGGCAGGAGCCAAGGTGGAACTGATGCATTAGTATTGGTCGCATTAGGACCAGTATGTCATGCAGGGAAGTGCTAAAACAACTTCAGCTTTTGGAAGGAGTGAACAAAATGATGGTGGCTGGAATGAGTCAGAAAACTGGTCCCAGTTTCTCCTTCTAGATTCTTCTCTCACTAAATTAGTCTTTATCAAAACCGTATCAGCTGAAGAAATGAAAGTAAGCCAAAATATAAATCTTTAAAGATGTTACGCAGGAAAGTATTAATGATTCTGCAATTATAATACATCTTAATCTCATGAAGGAAAAGAGGCAAACTGATTGAAATCTAATGTATACCAACATAATTTGGCCTAATTCATCCAGTGTTAACTGTAACACTGAATTCATGGGAATTGAGGGAGGTAGAGGTACAAGAAATCTGGGTCTGTAAAGAATTTTTTTATTATTATTACCTCTGGAAGAAATTTGACTTGAATAATCTGCCTCTTAGCAGATATGATTTTTAATTCTGACACAATTCATCACTGTATGACATGGCTGGATGCCGTGTTCATACTTAAAGACAGAACGGCTTAATCCAGGCTTCTTTCTAGGAAGGGTACAGTACACTTGAGGAAAATCAGAAGTAGGTGATACTGATCAGAGGGATTAACCACAGTCCTCCTATGAAAAAAATTAATGGGTATTTGTATTTAAGAAAGGAGTGGAGGTTATTTGTCTGAATAATGCAACTATGGTAAAAAATTAATTAACAAGTCAAAAACATGTATTAACCATTTTTTCACTTCCTTAGGAATTAAATGTTGATGAGGATAATAGTTTTCAGATATATTCTTTTTCAGCTGCACCCAACTTTCATTTGAAAAGTATGTAAATTGCCTCACCCTCCCCTTGAATCCTCACTGTTTCAAATAAATCTGCAGCAGAGTTGCACACATGCCTAAACTGTTCAGAGATTCATAACTCCTATTATTAACACAAAGTTCAACATAATATAATTCATGCAGTTATACTGAGGTCAGAAAAGTCACTTATTAGGACACATTTTATTTCAGAATAAGACAAGTTAATTGAAAAGAGTTAACAAAAAACATGTTTTGTTACATACTGACAATAATAAAATGGAAATTTATTTGTAATTTCTCTTTTCCAGTATTATTTTTGTTCATGTTAAGAATGTCTGAAAATATGGTCTTTTTATTTAGGTGGCCTACATTTCCACAACTGTGCTTAGTAAAAGTGATGAGAATGTTCTTGGCACGCTGTTTCCAAAGAGAAAAGGAAGCCTGATGTTTCAATATATGTACAAAAAATATCCTTGGAAAACTGTCAGTTTTGACATGTATCAAAAGAAGATTCGTATGTCATTGTGCTGAAAATCATTAAATATGAATTTACCATTCTAAAAATGACACCAGTTTGTTTACAGGCTTCAACATTGGTTTTCTGTAGCACATATGCAGTATCATAAACTAAATCTCCTTTCAGTAAGATCACTTTTCACAAATAGAGACATCAAAGCTAATTGCACTTCACAAATATATTTTTAAACACATCTCATGATTTGATAAAACATGTCTTCCTCCTCTGAACTTCTACAGTCAGACAGCTTAAGAAATGTTTGATAACATTTTCTTGTAAAGAAATTATTGCTCCCATACAATTCTACAGTTACCAGCTGGAATATTAAGAACCCAAGATAACTAACTTTTCAGACTACACCAAGTAATTACTAGATATAGATCCAAATTCTCTTGAATCCTAAGGCATTTTAAATACAGATCTAAATGTAGATCTTATGATCTTATATCTTCATTCCTTCTCTGATAATTATAATTATGCACATTATACTGCCTTAGCCTGATTTTCATAAATCTGGTGGTGGTCTACATAAGTTCATAGTTAGAATCCACAAGAACTGATTTTATAAATAGAACTGAGTCTTTGGCTTTTTTGTAGCAGCTGAAAAGGGGACGAAATATCAGTCCTACTTGTCTTCATTTAAAACTCCACCATTAATCACTATTTCCATTTCCAGCTGGTCCCAGTGCATGTTTCCCATTGCTGTACCTTCCTTGTAGCTGTAGTAATGGGACTTATGCAGGAAATCCCAGAGGAACAACCAGGAAGTATCTCTCTCATGTCACTTCCATCCCATCTTGCAGGGTAACAAATATTTAGTGAAATTCTGCATCCTATATATAGGCTACAAAAATAAACTCAGTTACATTACTTGTGTTATCTATATAGAGTGAAATCAGGGTCACACTGAAGTTAAAACAGTGTGTGTCATCAATATCAATTAAGTAAAATTCCATCTAAGCAGACTGTGTGATATCCAGAGAGATTAAAATAAGGATCTAAAAGAGTGCCAGGATAATTTATTGGCTATCCAAAAAGTATTTGTACGTGCATTTAATTTTCTACATTTGAATAGCTTCACCAAACCTGGAGCTTTTCATGATTATGAAGTTAAGTACACGTGTAAATGTTTGCAGAATCTATGTCTACATACTTTGTATTTTTGCCATTTAAATAGTCGTTTTGCTGTTATTCAGGATAAGTAAGAATTCATAGTGAACATAAGGATGTGAATAATTTTGGGGGAGGGGGACAAAAACAAAATGTATCTAATGTCTAATGTTGGTGGCTCTCTCATTTTTCTGTAACTAAAATATGACTAATTCAAAATGTTGTCCAAAATCTGTCATCTGGACTGAGAATATAAATGGCAGGTTTAAACCCAATGAGGATTAAAATGAGATTTAATAATGGAAACTCTGTCAGATCCTTAACTATAGCAGAGCTTCCAGGCACAGCAATAATACTAGCAACAGTTGTTTGCAGATGTTCTTGCCATTTTAATCGTCAAGTTAACAGAATTAGCAATGATCCACAACCGTCTTTAGTATTCTGTTTGCAAACTGCTACATTATGAAAAGATGATGACAGTCATGACAGTTTAATAGAAAAATATTAGCTCTTTTTAAAATTTATCACTTACGGTATTTAAATGGGGAGTACTGGTAAAACTCTTAAAACCTGTATTTCAGGAACATTTCCCTTATATTTTTTCACTGTAATTTTTATCTAAAGGAAAGTTAGGCTTTCTGCCTTCTGTCACTGTTATTGCCAGATATTCTTGCACAGTAATGCCTTAAGTAGCACACAATATTAGCTTATCTGTTATATGCATTGCAGCCCCTACCTTTAGTGTAATCAATTATGTACCAAGAACATCTTAAAAGCCCTGTGAAGATATAATTGAGGAATGAATAAAGCCTCCGCTGAGTTAAAGAACAGATAAAAATATATTCTTATAAATCCAGAGTTTGCTTCCTCAGTGCTCTGTTCTGTGAAAATAATGTTACAGCTTGTCTAGATTTATTCTAGCTAGTTTTACTCTAGATAAGATCAAGTACTAAAGGATTCAGCAATGAAAGGCACATGTAAGGTGCCAGCTGAGCATAGAAAGCTCCAATTATCATGGCTAAATTGCTGTCTGTCCCCAGGCAAGCTAGTTTTAAACAGAGTTGGCACGTTTACACGTGGTGCAGTCAAGTCACTAGACTGTAACACAAACACATTAAGGCTATGCTATAAATGAACAGAGAGATTATATAGCCTAAGAATTATGGCCATACTTTTATGCTTCAAGACATCTTCTTAAATACATGTTACCATTAAAACGGTGCCTGTAGCCTACCCAGGAATGAGACCCCCTGTTGTGTAACATGGTATAAACACAGAATAGGGCTGCGTGCTCCTTGAGGCACGATTTAACAATATCTCTGAGTTTGCACGTGATACTGAGCTCATTTTTGTTGGCTGGCAATGACAAGGCACTCCAGAAGGGCACCACAAAAATGAGTGGGCAGAGGGTACCATCAGATGATCTGCACTGTAGATGAATATAAGGTAATAGAGAAAAGTAATCTAAACCATGCCTACACAAAGCTGAACTCAGAAGTGGCAGTTACAATTCAGGAAAGAGATTTTGGATTCATCAACAGTTCCCTGAAATCATCAGTTCCGTATCCAGTGGCAGCCAAAAAAAAGCCAACTCATGAAGAGTATTGACAGAAAGCATCCCTTAAGTGTCTCATAAAGCTGAGAACTACCCATATCCTGAATAGCATGTGTTGTTCTGGTCTCTGCATCTCAAGAAACCCGTAGTGAAGTTAGAGATAACCAAAATGTTGGAGGGGCTAGCTTCTGTATTTTGGGCACACAAATGACGAGTCCTTAAAGAAAGACTTTTCATACCTCTAAGCAGTACATACAGTGTCTCAAAGCAGCATAGAAGGATTGTTGCTTTTATTCTCTCATCTGGGAGGTCTGCTCCATCCCTGAGCGCAGAGGAGTACAGAGGAGTATAGGAGAGTGCAGGGAAGCCAGGTGTTCACTGCCTTTGGATTTTTTTGTGAAACTCTGAATTCTTCAACCATTCTTCAGCTACCTTAAAAAAGAGATCAAAGCCATTTTCTCTTATGGTCCTTTGACAGATGTGGAGCTGATGCACACAGAGCTGTAGTTACTTGATCGTGTTCAAAAAGCTCCACTTTAATAGAAGTATTAAGCAATGCACTGATTCATAGGATTAATTTTTGAACGTACAAATGCTATCATTGAATTGGCATGTGCTACATCAGTTGTGAGCAAAGCTGGCTGCCTTTTAGTGATGGAGATGGTCTCTCCTTTTCTTGGAAAAAGGAAATATAAGAGAAGTTCAAAATAATCATGCTGCAATACAGTAGGCATTAAATCTTGAAGTGGTCTTCAATTTGCATCTCCAAGACTGTATGGTGGAATGTTGTCCTTTGCTTCTGTAATTTTATGTTTTCCTAACTTCCAGCTTTAGTTCGGAGCTTCTGAATACCAAGAATTCCAAACCTCAGAAAGAAACTCCATTAAAGCCATTGAATTTCACCTGCTTGAAACTTGAACCACGATAAATTACGAGTTTCACTTGACTTCAATGAAAAAAACAATAAATTAGTTCAAACAAACTAGAAACTTAGGTTGAATTCCATGCTCCCTAAAACATACTAAATGAGGAAACTCTCACAAAGTTCCAGATATGTTTATTTCTATATTCAGCTTTGTTTATGAGGCCTCTATATATTGTATACATTGCCTGAGTTAGCACTTTATCCTCAGTGTCCTGTGGCAACAGATCACATAGAGAGAAAATAAATTCTTCCTCAAATGATCAAAACGTCTTCATGTTTATGTAGCAATGGTACTAAGTTGCTTAATTTATTTTCATCTAGTTAAGTTAAAAGTAACTTTATAAAAGATAAGCATTTTGTTGCTACCATAATATTATTCAACCTGGCAGATTACTACTATTGCTTGCAAAATACAGCTATTTTTACTTTTAGACAAATCATTGGCCAGGTCATTTAATTATTAAGTAGGTATTTTATTTCATCAGACAGATTTATGTGGAAAAAGATTTCCTAGGGCCTTGTCTTATATCTCATGAAAATATGAAACATGCTTTGCACTTCGATTCAAATATAGTCCACGGCTTACAAGACATATCACTGCTTAACAGTGAATAACATGATGGAAAAGATAAAATAATGTTTTTTTCTCTGACCAATATTAGTGAATTAGCAGATAACGCAGCAACGATACACGAATCCTCCTTAATCTTATAGAAAACTGCAGTTTGATAGAAAAGGATTACATGACACAAACACATTATCAGACATTTACTTCTGGTTTATCATAAATTGCTTGCCCCTCTTGTATGGTAAGAGTTGATCCAACCTGCAGCTGAACAGAAAAAGAAGGCATGAAAACAGTTCCTTTACACTTATACTCAGCATATGACATTAAAAGCAGGATACCATTTAAATAGATTTATATAAACTAATTAAGGCATTATTATCTGTCACCATGTTAAGGACACTGTGAACAGAGGTATGAAGTACATACAAAATATTTAACAGCACTTATGGAAATTCACAAGCATAATATAGTAATTCAACTTTTGTAAGAAGCTCTAAGACTAGAGAAGATAATTATTTTGGGAAAGAACATCAGTTTCTTGGGTATAGCAGGGAAATCTTATGTTGTGTCCCCTGCTCTTCATTTATAAAGATACCTTTACCTAGTTGATAAAAATATTCTATTTCACACTTTCTATGCACTTGAAATGTTTGTAGTTTACAACTGTCCTCTATCTTCTCCCCGACTAATTTAATCACTAGTAGATTTTATAACAGCTACAGTAAAAGATTCTGTCATTCTCATTATTCTGTGTACTGACACAAATATGATAAGGTGCATGTAAGACAGTCCCTTGATCTCATTTGGTATTCTTAGCTTTAATCATTGCATCCAGTATCTGATGGGGAAGAATGGGGAAAGAAATATTTACCCAAGAGGACAAGGATACTCTTCAATTGCCAAAAAAGTCAAAAAGGGAGGGCCCACTGGGAAATTAAAAGAAATAAAAGTATTTTCCCTGTGTGGTGCCTAAGACAATGCAGAAGACAGCCTCTAACTTCCTACTGTCTCCATGAAATAATCACTTGAGTTGTGCAAAGTTGTGTGTGATCTCTACTGTGTTTCCAAAGGAATAGAGAAAATAATACCAGAAAATAATTCACCTAAATATGGAGATGTTTTATTTGAAAAATTCTTGAAACAACTGACCGGATTTACAGTTAGTCAGACAACACTGATGAAGAATGTGTACTTTGATGATAGTATTTCTTGCCCTTTAAATCCCTTTTATGTATTTGCCCAACTCTGTGAAGTCATGCTTTTCCACAGTGTTAATAATCGTTGTTATTACTACTCTTAAAGGCAGAGACAATGATACTGTTACATTATATTGTGTGATCTCTAATTCCAACATGTGAGAAATACATCCTCGTGGATTTGATTCTGCTCCCATGTTAATCAATGACAAAACTTCCATTGATTTCAGTGTCCTAGAAAACATAACACAAAATGAAATTCAAGAGTATGTTAGTCATATGTTTAAAGCAGCTATCAATTCATATGTGCGTATACCCATACACAAAGAGAGGGACCTAACAGATCATCTACCTAACAGGTCGTCAGCCTCTAAAACTCAGGTAACTAAGAACATTGTCCTATTACAATGTATAAAAAATTAGCTTGAAGCCATTTGAAAGAAAACAAAATAATTATGTATTGAATTATGGAGAAAAAAATTCTTTGGCCAGAATGTATTTTCAATATCAAAATTTCTGCAGGCTACAGAAGCTTTACAAGGCAACTTAAAGACCATAAATAAATTTAAGATGTTGTTGAAATTAACAATACTTGTTACAATAAATTTTTCTTCCCCTTCTTGCAGGTAAAGCATGACAAGGCAAACTTCTAAACACAAATCAGTCCCTATATTTAGGTAAGAAAAACTTCCAGCAAATGATTCAGTTCCATACCTGGACATTTGAATGTAGACCTCTACAAAGCAATTGTCTTTGTATGTTCTAGGCATCTAAGGTCCTATTATAAGTGCTACAGATCTAGTTCATGTGGTCAGTGGAGTCTAAAAATCTATTTTGCTCACTCTGGAATACATATCACAATGACTCAACTGAATTACCACCTAGACTCAATTCATAACACTGATGAGGGCTTAATTTGTTTGCGCACCTGCAGAGCATTTAGTACCTTTTGAGATGCCCTATAACATCCTCCTTGCACTCCAGCTGCTTGTCCAGAAAAGTGTGGTTTTGCCACAGGTCTTGGGCGTAGGCAGATAAACTCCTCCTTAGCTCTCAGTTGAGAATAATAGAAAGCTATATTCCTTGCTTGTACAAAGACCTTAGTGCTGCAGACAACTAAATCTGGATGTCTGAATCTGGAGCTGAAATGCACCTCCAATTTTTGGTCTCTCCAAAATTTTTTGAGGTTGCAGATGCAAAACAAGGGTCTGTCTGTACCACTGAATTATTTGTTTTCATTATTGCAATGAAATCACTGTGTTCTGTACCTGCCTGGATTGCCAAAATTCATTGTAATATTAGACAGCTTTAAAAAGACAACATCAAATTTTTATCTACTAAAGGATTAAGAATTGGTCTGAAAAAAAATGAAAATGTGGTTTTAAATTTAATAGACTAGTAAAATGCAAATCTAGAATATATCTGAAACAAATTAAATCTCAGATGAATCTCAAGTGACCACAAAAAAAAAAGGAATTAAATTGTAACAGAAATGGTCCAGTTTGTTAGAGACTCAACTCAAGAGGTTTTGGAGTGGACTGATTTGAGGTGATTTCTCTAAGAAAATAATTCAGTTGCAATTGTTTCTGAATTATGTCTCAGAAATGATATTGGAACCTAACTTGGAGATACAGCAATTAAAATTTCCCACCAACAACATCTTTTGCTGTGGAGAGGTACCTGCACCATTCTCTCTACTGTCTTTGCGAAAGACATAATCTCCTTTCTCTCTCCAGGTAGCGTTTTCTTTTGTTTTGCTTTGTGGGCTCTATTCTGAGAGAACTGCAGCTTTTTAATTTATGTCAGAGACAGCTACCATTACTCAGTTCTACCACCCCTGTTACCTGGGATTTGATTTCTCAGCATTCCCAGAAATTCTGATTGGTCTGTCTTCCTCACTTATCCATGACCATAATAAGGTTTTGAATTTCATTTCTCACAAGAATTATTCACTGTAAATGTAAGAGCCTTTCCCTTTAGTTCTCATTAACTCTTTATATGATTATAAGCATCAGATTAATAATAAACATGGCAAACTAGACATGAGAAGTGATTTTTCCACATGATTTCCTTACATAATTTAGCAGTTCTGGGGTTCTTGGTTTTGTCATATTACTCACACAGTAAAAGGATCAGTTAAGTGATAATCTATCACATTATTTTAAATGACTATAATTTCAAATTTTATGGTTACAGATCAAAATTAATGTTGTCAAAACGCACAGCTAAAACTAAGTGCGTATTTGAATTCATATTTACAACAATAGTGAACAGCATTAAGCCAAGAAGATCTACCTTTCTGATGAAAAGGTCTGATGAACATGATTTAAATAGCAATTTTTATTATGCAGAAAAAGAGAAAGTCTTAATTCAATCACAGACACTTTGATCCTCTTGAATAATTATTGAGATTCCAGTTTGAATATGACAGTTGGCTCACAAACATTCACAACGACTTCAGATGAAGAATTACAAATGATTGACACATGCTATCACAAATAAATACACACATTCGCGGACTGCCTGCTTTCTCAAACCGAGCAGAAGGCAACCCTCTGGCCATAAAACATTGAACCTTTATCTGAATGGCATTCAGGAGGCTCAAATTAGAGTAGGAAATGATATAGGGACTGCCTGATTAACACATGCTATCAATCAGGTTAAACAAAAAGGAATATCAAATCAGGATATAACATCAGCTCCAAGGGGTTGGGCTAGACAGGTTTCCAAACAGGACATTTACAAAAATCCAATAGCATCCAGGCTCAGGAAGCCATTGGCAATGTGTACTGATGCAAGCAATTTTACTTTTTTTTTTATTACATTCTTCTGCTTTGAGCATAAAAAGTAAAATACTTTCACACCTGCTGAACCTGACCAGATGCCGATATCCCTATTCACCTGTGAAATACACACCCACCTTCAAAAGGAGTTTTTCCATCAGCACTAGGATTCACGGAGAAAACTGTGACTCAGGGTGAGTGTGGGTATCAAAATCCAGTCTACAGCTCTCATTAACCGCTTTTTGTTCTCTTGTAATTTTGTGATATAAAAGAAAGCACACAAGCCCGTACGTCCCTTAAGTTATGCTAGAGGTAGCATGTTATCTCCAAAGAGGGGGAAAATGTTAAAATGGTCCCATAAAAAAGAGCTTATTCAAAATAGAATTTTAAAAGCCTACTTTTCTCAGAATTGTAAATTTAAGTAATCTTGACCTGTATCATTTTAGATGCAAAAACATATGTATCAAATTGCTTTGTGGTATGAGCTTCTGAGGTAAAAATGATGGGGTTGTGCATCATAAAATAAAAGAAGGGGAGAATTCTTTTTAATATTTTTTTTCTGTAATGCTGATACATAGTTGACTTTTACAAGCAACAAGTGTTTTCTTATCTTCTCAGGATAATCAACAAATTACTTGCAACATGTGTCCGTTGCTACAACATTTGCCATCACTCTTTCGGTATTTGTTGTTATTTTATACATGCAAGTATCTCTAGTGTAGGTTAGTCTCCTGACAGCTATTACAGCCTCTTCTCATCACCTTTACTTTAGCAATTTTCAAAAACATGGAAGTCAGATCTTTTATTTAAACATGTTTCCATTTAAGAGAGCAATATTTTTTCCTTAGGAAGATTAGAAATTTTGCTGACAACTCTAGTGCATCAGGACTTCAGATAATCTGCTCAGGGTTGTGATTTTGTTTTTGTGTTCAGATGCAAAATTTTTCACCTGCAGGATTGTTATGACATGCTAACTAAAAGTGTCACATTTCTTCCAGTAAAAGAAACAACTCAAGGCTAGGAGCCCAGCAGTGCTAAGCATTCCTATGTGTGGGAGTGCAGAAGAGCGAGGGAGGAGTGGCATTCCTGTTCAGGAAAGAGGAAAGCCTTCCAATCTTAAATTCATATCTCTGCCCCAAAACAGGGTCCAGATTAAAAGAGCCTGGACAGAGTGAATCAATTCTTCCTGACCAAGGAAGTCCTGAGAAACTTGACCTAACACCAAACCTAATAAAGGGTTGGACAGATGACCTCTGTCAGTCCTTTGCAACCTAACTCGTTCTATGATTCAATTTTTTGCCCTGCAGAGCTACTTTCCCTTCATCTTCTGAAATCTGATCTGTAACCTTTCTTGCCCTACAGCCTCTCAGTGCTTCTCAGCCTACAGCCATCATCCTTCCTCCTCCTTCAACTCAAAATGTCTCAACTCTCATAGTAGCATTAGCACCTTCCTTTTCACCAAAACAGCCTGCTCCCCGTATCCCAAAAACACTCACACTTCTCTCACTTTTGCCTCAAATTCTTTTACCCCTTAATATAATGATATTATCCCTTATCCTTCCAAACTATTCTTCTACCTGATAACCTACATCCTGTCTTCCCCATGACTCACCTCTGATCCTGCACACGCTTTAGGCATTGTCGGCTGGTCACTCTTGCATCAAACTTGGTCATTCTACCTTTCCAGCCCATTCAGATCTATTGACAAATCTATTTCTTCCAATTGTACATATCCACACATGGATAAATACACAAGCATTACACTAAACTTCAATTTAGTTTTGGAATCTTCTAATTCTAAAATAAGATGTAGCATAGAAAATTTAAGTTTGTATGTGTGTGTAAGGGGGAGACCTGGCTTCTTTTTGTGGATGCAGAAAAGAGGAGGCATCATTCAACCTTTGATGAGAAATGACTTGCTTTCAGGTTAGGGATTGTAATTCTATTTTCTACTCAATAACATCCCTATTCACATCAAAATGAAACCTGACTTGACAAAGTTTTGGGAGAGAGCTGCTGCAGAACTATGCCCTGAATATTTTACTGTAAAACAAGGATCAGCTATTTTCATTAACAGACGACAGGAGCCTGCACTGTTGCAAAGTCACTTTCTCCATTAGGGTATTCTCTTGGGTTCAACAGAGTTATATCAAATATAAAATATCTGGCTTAAGAAGAAATTAGGAAAAATGTACATAAGCAGTTCAGTCATGTATATGTTTCTCTTTTGGAACACATCTGATTATATGACAACTATATTTCTCTGGAAAAGTCATAAAAAACAAAGAAAAGGTAATAGAGTTTGAAATGTTAATGGTTGGCAAATAAAACTTCTACATTTTGAATTTCGAGATGAGGCATTATGTAATAGATTCTGCATAATATGTACTCTAGACTAAAAGATAACTACTTATTAAAAAGATACACTGTGTGAGGTTAATTATAATAGAGTGACTTGGCTTTTTATTATGTAAAAATATCTCATAATATATATTTCTTCTCTTTTATCTCATTTTCTTCCCCCCCCCCCCCCCAGGAAAAAAATCATCATTTTTTTTAATGTTTTTTTTTTAATGCTGCCTTTTTCCTATAAATTACTATAAAGTCCTATTTTTAATGATGAAGTGGTTTTGTTGTAGGTAAAAGTTTTATTTCCCTGTTTTGTGTGCAGAACTTTTAACTATTTATATCTATGTTTTTATTTTAAAATGACTGACTATATCATACTGAACCACTACAGAAAAGGAGAAGTATTTTCACAATAAATATACCTTTTAAAAAATATTAACTTTCAGCTTTCCAGCAACTCTCTCTATTCCTTAAAACATTTATGTCATAAGCAGAAATCTGTTAATCAATGCCTAAATAGCTCTGCTACAACAAACTGCAGCACAGGGATGGCAAGATTAGATAGAACATCTAGCTGAACAATCCATTTGTCCCTGTAACAGATTATGTCTAATAACAAAGGCTATACGGTTCACACATTTGCAGAATCTGCAGTTATATTTCACTTAAAGGGGAAAATGGCTGAGTGCATGTTGCTTGGGTAACTGAAAGGTTGTATCTATTACTGTGAATAAGTTTCTGTCTGTTTTTGCTGAAACCATGTGTCATTAAATTAAATAATGATGAAACCTAAAACTGAAAATAGTTTTGAGATATGTGTGATTATAAATACACAATATCTGACTGTTGTTTTAAATTTTACTTGTTACAGCAGATTTATGGCCATTACAAGGAAATGGTACCAATAAAAGCAACCTGCAAGAAACTAAGGAGACTTCTGTAAATATTTAGAATTGTTCCAAAACAGGAAGAAATCAGCACGCTACAACTGAAGCTTTTTTTTTTTTTTTAACAGTTGTAACAAATCCAGAGCTGATGTTTACTCAAAAACACCAAATACAACAGCTATTAATGAAGCATATTTACATTTGTAATTAGATCTTCATCTGCCCATGTCTTTCAACAAATAGACAGTATGGAACTGGCTGTAAAGTAATAAAATCTTTTAAGCAATGAGTGCCCACTCTAATATGTGTAGATCAACAATTACTCAACTGGAAGAAGAGCAGTATTTTCTCTTTGTCCTCCAGCTCCTCTCGATTTTACCCAGCTATCTTCTTAGCTGTCACTATTCTTTCCTTTCAAACCATCTATTTTCAAAGCAATTCTAACTCCCCCCCCCCCCCCCCCGCCCCGTCTCCAGTTTGGAACACCCTTCTGACTCCATCACTCATGCTGTGTGTTGTCACCACTCCCCACAAGGCCTGAGATGAAAGCCATCAGCTTCTCTACTCTTTTAACTGCAGAAAACGTAACAAGGGTGGTTCAGTGAGGGAACCAACCTGCTCCACCATGGACTTTCTAAAGGCATGTCAAGATAGCAGGGCAAACGCACTTTTCTGGGTCATCCTGGTCCAGCAGAAGCCCAGACTGAAGGAGATGTTGAAGTGCACATCACCTCCTCCCAGCTCTCAGGCTGGCATTTCCTTCCTACAACAACAGCAGGGTAAATCTTTGGGCATAAGTCTGGCCTTGTTGCTGACTGACTGTGAAAAGCATGTCTTATTCCCAAAAGTAATTTCAAGTCCTTTGGATCTTAATGTGAAAGGACACTTAAAAATATACAAATGGACAGAAGAAAGCCAGGAATACACACCAAGTATTAAATTTAGATTGAATATTATCTATTCCTATCTCAAACTTTAACCTTTGCAAACATATATTTGATTTTTGCAACTGATCTCCATGCATATTTTTCTAATAAATTAAGATGGATTGAAAGTGGTTTTAAAAATATCCTTGCATATTTTTGTATGCATTCCTGAGGGAAAAAGCACTGAGGCATTTATGCTTTAGTGTATATTTTTTGATAATTTATTGGAACACAATTTGCCCCGGCAACTTTTTTCTATTACTGATTCTTAGATAAGTAAGAATCAGTTATTTTTTAGATATACATAATTTTCCATTCGAACACCTTAAAATATTTTTAAAAAGCAAGAAATTTTTTCTTGCTTTTCCTGTTTTTCAAGGGGAAGATCTTCTCTAAAGCCGGTGTGCACAGGAGCAACCAAGTTTTGGATATTTGTCATCCTGAAGTCATAAAGCTTGTAAGCTGTTTCCACAATCAACCTTCAATAAATCTGCCTTC
This sequence comes from Rhea pennata, assembly GCF_028389875.1. NCBI lineage: Eukaryota > Metazoa > Chordata > Aves > Rheiformes > Rheidae > Rhea > Rhea pennata. Next base: position 20,176,263 of record NC_084663.1, read on the forward strand.
AATAAATCTGCCTTCAATAAATAAATAAATAAATAGAGGACTGATTAAATTATGCAGAGCTCAAATCATGGAAATATTTGTTTACGCTTGTTTCTGGTTTGGGTTTCTAAAAGTTGCTGAGCAGGGTCAGCATACGTTACACTGTGCAGCTCACTCATGTGTTTTACAATGATTTTCCTGCTACCATTAAACTCCACCAGGTTTTCAGGCCTCTCACTTCATTTCTGAGGGCAGAAGTTTCTTCTTTCTGTAAATTCGGTTTGCACCAGGATGAAGTTGTTATGTTAATGTCAATAGATTCTCTTTTTTTAAAAAAATTTAAACAAAAAAAAGTATGAATATTCGCTCTAATCAATTTCTAACCCTGAAATATTTTTCCTGATATCCTGTGGATCAGCCAAAAATCTAGCATAAATTACTGGCAAGCTTACCTTCACTCTTTGGAAATATAGGACAAAGACATTTTTGCCCATAGTTTACTTTCAGGGAATATTCAGTCATGCACATGTTTTTGAGCTGACAGAGGTATCAATAGAAATCAATTCTAATTCATTTCATCAATTCATATTTTTTAAAAATATTAGCATATATAAAATATTTTAAATGTGGGATAATTCTTTTCTTTCTAAGGAACCCTTTCTTTTCTTTGTTTGCTGAAAAAAAAAAAAAAAAAAAAAAAAAAAAAAAAAAAAAAGATTAGTCCTATAATTTACAACCGTGGCTGGATCATTAGGCAAAACGACTGCATTGATGAATTCTTTCAGGCAGTCAAGTAGTCCCAGGTTACCCCTAGGTACCCCTAAATGAGCAGATTTTTTTAAACATCTACAATATCTTTTTTTTTTCCTGAATATTAAGCATCTGGTTACAGACAGGTTTGAGACATTAGTACGTTGCAAATGGCACAACTCTAGATGGTCTCGATGATCATCTAGAACATATTCATATGAGATTCATCTATTACATATGCTTATGAAGGTTAAAGCCTTTGTCTGCTAAGGTCAAAATTCTGCAGTTTCTTAATTGTGTATTTACCTGTTTACTGAAATAGTGGCACAACAACCAGCAGTTTTTAAGCAGACTGCTTTTTAAAGCTATAAAATGTTCAAAAGGCAAAACTCATTATCAGTGTTACTTCTTTTTTTTTCTTTCTTTTTCTACAGAATTATTTTAGAACAAATTTGTCCTAGTAAGAAGTTATACTTAGGTGTTATACTACATGAAGCATATGGTCACCTAAAAAAAAACATTTTTATTCCACTGAACATTAACTCACAAGTAAAAACTGTCCCTTGAAAAAAAAGGAGTAAAATTCATCAGCATTAAAGATTAATTAAAAATTCACTAAAGATTCATGAAAGATTCAAGCCATTCATTATAAACTGATTTTTGTTATACTAACTCGTACTGTTAGAGTATTCTATTGGAATATTCTTAGAGTAGCTTAAGAATACAAGATTTGTGCAGCCATGAAATTATAAAGCCTCTTAAGACATGAATAATAAGCATGTTCTATTTTTGCACAAATATTTCAGGCTGAGAAAAAGTTTACTTCTCAGTAAGACTTGACTCAGCACAAATAAATTTTACTCCGCTAAGATCTAAGTATGTGCCGTCCTCATGATTTAATCCTGTGCTTGACTAGTATTTTTAAAATGTATATAATCTTTTAAAATAACTGATGCTTAGTTCATTCCCCAAGAGCTCAATATAACAGGACATACAGACCAAAAATGGAAAAGGCTCAGGATGAAAAGCTGGTATATATCCTCTCCTCTGTCTCTTATGCAATGAAGAGTAAATATCCAAGAATGAACATGGGATCAAAAATGAACTGGGCAAGCCAGGAATAGCCTCAAGGCAGAGCAAGACTTGTAGCATCTCATTACCTATCTCAGAGGAAAATAGCAGTGTTTTCTCCCCATTTACACTTTAATCTCCTTCTAAAACCATATGAGACTTGAGTGCTTTGATCCAGTTGCCATCACGTAGCAAGAGTAGTGTTCTGCCGAGACACTTCTGGCAGGGAGCAAAAGATGCTCGGTAAACAGAGAAAATGTGAAGGCAAAGGACCGTCACAGGGATGCCCTCAGCCGGCTTTTAGAATTCAGAGTTCTTGGAGGAAAGCCCTGAAATTGTTATCTAGTAGGGCAAATCTTCTGCCTTTCAAAAGAATGAACAGGAGAAAAACTTCCCAAGAGGAAATCTGCAAGGATAGTTTCAGCTTTGCATTGTTCTCTCCATTTTTCCTCAAAACATGGAAGATCTGATCAGATACCTCAAACCTGAAATATTTAGTGAAAATATTCACTAAAGGCATTATCAGGTTGTTTTCTCATAAGCATAAGAGTGAATTCTAGTGGTGCTTGATACATTTCAAGCTATATATAATTATAGCAATAAAACATCCTATCTTGTTAAATTTGTTAGCTCCTCCAAAATGTTGCTGATCTCTTCTAAAGGGATGAGTGCAGTTAGTGATTTTAGATACATTATTATACTTAGAAATTACAGAAATTTCACACTTATAATTGATTGTAAAACAGAAAAAAAAAAGAGAAATTATTTAATAAGGCTATACATTTACTTTTTTGCTTACAAAATATTTTCCACTGTGGATCTAATTTGCTGAAATGCTGACAAGACTGGGACTAAATGACACAGCACAGACAGCATTAATATTGCAAAACAGATGTTCAACAAGTCGCTATCTAGTTTTGGGGTTTTTTTCTTAACAATCAAGAAATCACAAGTGATACGCAGATTTTTGTATAACAGCAGCTCCATTGTGCAAAAAAATAACTCTTTAATGTACATTTTATTCAACAAAACTGTTATATATTGAAAGATGAATGAATCAACTGCTAGCTGCTCATTGTTCAGCATCATTTGTTTGGTTATACTCTTAAGTAACATGTCAGACAATATATGAATAATATTCTAACATTCCTGCATGAGTTGTTTTAGATTTTCATCCTGACAAAATCCAATGGATTTACCTGGACTGATTCCAAAAACTCTTCTAGAATTGTCTGATCTTAAGCTAGTTCATGAGCTAGACAAGTTAGCCTTTAATCTGTTTCACATCATCATAGTAAATTCACCTTTAAGTACAGACAATCCCAAAGGAGGCTGTAATCAATCTTAAGATCTCAAGGAAAGAGATGAAAGAAATATGAGGGGAATGTGGAACACCCTGGCTTACAAAGGAAGAAAGAATCAGAATTCTTCCCCCCAAAATTCTGCTCTAGCCAGAAACACTATAATGTGAGCCAGTGAGCACCCACTCCTTGCTATGTGCCTGATTAGCCTTAATGGGTTATAGAGGCTCTCCGGAGCAAATAAAAAGGAGAGAAATCCAGCCCGACAGCCAGACCACTACATTGACTCCTACTACTGAAAGAATATATCTTAAAAAAAGAGTGTTTCTACCAGGCTATCTAAAGCAACAGTTCTTTAACAAGTGATAATATCCTTCTGAATTCTAGTAACATAGGAGCCACTCGCTCAAGGTGGTTTATCAACAATCCAACAGTGCCATCTATCAGATTTCATTAAAATTATATTTTTCCTTATGGCAACACAAATCTGTGTGTGGTTCTCTAATACTAAACTTGCAAGGTTTGAACAACCAAAGGTGTACAAAAAAAAAAAAAAAAAAAAAAAAGGAAATATACTAAAATATACATATACTAAATTCATGCACGCAAAGCTCTACCTAATGGCAAAGGTACGATACATTTTACGCATAGTACAGGGATAAAGATATTCTTCTCTGTTCTATCAGGAAGTCAAAAAGAACAAGCAGATTACCTTTGCTTTTAAAAACTATTACTTCTATGCATTAGAGATCAGTTAAATTCTTTTTCAGCAACTGGGTTATCCTCTCTTGTTCTAGTGACTTCAGTTGATTACCAAATGGTCATTTTAAGATAAAAGTTTGAAATCCTCTCTGAAACTCTGCAATCCAACAGCAGAATGTACCGAATCAAACAGGAATAAAAATAAATTTTGTAACATTTAATATAATGGAGAAAGAGGTAGCTCCATAAACAAAATATTTTTTTTAACTTAATTTTTGAAAAAGTTATTATTAGCAAATAGTGTGTCTTTTCTTGTCCTGGAAGTTGAAATCAGTAGATGCAGTGGCATGCAACTAGCATTTCAGAAATAGGAGACACCTATATCTTAGCTGACTTTCAATTTCAAGCCTGTAAATTTTAGTTTCTTTTCCTTAATTGAATAAAACTACACTACAGAAATGTAACATAATTAAAACAAAGGAAGTGTAATAATTGCAGGTGATTCAGAGGATAGGAAATACTCCCAACAGAGACTCAGGTAGGGAGAAATAAGATGTCACCTATACATTTTAATAAACAGTACTGCTTTTTCTTAAAATACATCGAGCAATAATGCAAATCTTCTGAGAAGTCAAGTGGAGCCCCTTTCTGTTAACTCAGACTAACAGCTTGTCACTGTACAGTAGTAAACACACAGTTACAAGAAGGTAAAAATCCCCCCTTTGCAGTTAGCTCTCTTCACTACCGTACAAGAATGGTCCTACCCTCAGACCAGCAAGCATTATGGACCTATAACAGATAGATTTGCAGACACAGGTAATTCTGTGATGGAGTGGGACCAAAAATTAGATGTTTCTGGTCTTAAATTTATGTGATGGGTTTTATTCCAGTCCATAGCTATACTGAAAAGACCTATAACTGGATCACAATGAGCAAATCAAATTAAACACTATCTGACAAGTTATATGAAATTCATTGCATAAATTATTCAGTAATATTTTTCTTCATTTTGCCAAATTTATAGAGCTGGTAGAACAATTAGTAAATTATTCAAAGATGGATGAATCTCTCTTCCAGTTTATTGGCATTTAAATATTCTAGATTGTATGCAAAGTATTATATTCATCAGCAAAGTATCTGAAATTATTTGCAAACTAAGCAAACATCTAAAATTTATGACTAATCATATATATGTTTAAATTGGCAGTATTATAAAGCGGACCCCTGCAACTCAAAATATAGAAGAGTATTTAAACAGAAATACATCTTTTACAATGAGTAGAAAAAGTAATTCTCTCATTAACTATTAAATAATTGCTGCTTTTGTTCTTTTCTGGACAACCTCAGTAGAAAGATTTGCCTGAATAGTCTACTGGCTAGCTTTGACCTAGGCACCTAATTTTTAGATATCTAACACTGGGCAAGATGAATTTTGTCTGATGCTTTGGAATCAGTGGGCTGCACAGATTCATAGTTTAATCAATAGTTTGCATTATGAATAATCCAATAGCATCTTAAAAATGCATATAAAGTGGGATTTTCAAAAGTTCACAGTACTGGCCTATCTCTGCCCCCATTAAAGTCAATGGGAGTTTTATCACTGACTTACTGGAGCAGTTAAGACGCAGAAAGGGGATAATTTGAAAGCTTCTGATATAGCAAATTTGGCAACATCAGTTCAGGGCTGAGCACCTTAAAAAGTCTTACCCTCCATCATAAATCTTCAAACTTAAATCTACTCTTTGCTATTGCCATGTATTCCCAAAGTATGAAACTGAGTTAGGCAGATACAACTATTTTGGATCTATATGTTTATTTTAAGCAGTTTTAGATAGGTTAAGGAGAAATAAGAATGTAAGACTTTTTCATATTACAAACTCTAGTCGAGAAATTAAATTTATTAGAATAAGTTTTAACATTTTATTTCATTATTTGAATTGATATTAAAGGTTGTATCTCATAGATTATATCAGGAAACACTAATATCCATTGATGCTGGTTTAACATCACCATGAACCTATACTCAGAAGAAAATGCTTGCGTAGTTTACTCCTACCCGCGAAAGAGTAATGTGTTTGAGATGAAGGACAAAGAGGTCACAGACAATATTGTTAAACCCCAAAAATACACTTTAATCAGAAATATTTTCTGTTACAGATGGAAATGTTGAAGAAGTTACATTTTTTTTGTTCTTTCTACCATGTTCTAGCATATGAAATGTTCTATCATAATGAACGTGAATTCTGTCTTCTTCGAGGAGACCACAGTGTGGGTCATTCGAAAGCTACCTTTATAATTCCTCTATTCAGAATCAGCATGTCTGAATAGACATGTACCCAGATACAATCTGTAACCAGGGACTGACCTGGATCTGCAACAGAGAAAACAGAACTCTGCAGTATCGTTTGATAAAAACAGTATACTGTTTTAAATGGTCCGAAGGAAAAACTCTTCAGCAAATGCTGATATAGCTATGCAACAACTGCAGTTCTAGCACAGTGCAGAAGTCCCCTGTTTATAACCAAACACATTGACATTCAGTAAACAGTGCTGCATAAAATTTCATCTCCCTGTAGGGAAAATTTAAATTTACTTTATTATTCCTTTGGAATATTTTAAATGAGAAAAAAATGAAGATAAAGTGCAGTTGACCCTAGGCATTATAAATGCCATTAAGGTTCTTGCTCTGCTAGGCCCATCTGTTGCTTTTCAGGCCAGCTATTCATTAACCTTATTAGTACCAGCCCCTATAGCCTTGAATTGACATTTCCCTGGTTAATATGGAAAGCCCATTTCCTAGCAGACACGGAAAGGTTGATTAAAGAATTTGTATGACTTATCTAATAGATGCAGTAGGATAGAGCAACAACTGGTCTGCAGTCTGCCAGATCCAATGCGAAATCCTATTCTTTGGGCTTCTAGCGCACTATGGTGCTCTTACATATTAAAATGCAGCTTTGCACGGCTACTCTCCTAATCAAATCAGTAGAAAAATCAGTCTTCTTGGCATCAGTAATAATCTCTATCTGTTGCAATAATATGAATCCTACTGGTATACTATCGGATTTTGTACTAGATTTACTGATGAGCTGAAAAAACAACAGCAAATGTATTCAATCAGCTGATATACCCAGCAGCTTAAAATGATGTGAATATAAAAACTGTTTATCAAATTTAACCCACTCATAGGAAGTCACAGTAAGGTGAATGGTTTAGTTTTTAATCCCAGCTGAAAATTCATGCAATTTTTTGCTTCCATAAAGAGTATTGTGAGGAATTTAATTTGAGGAATGAATTTAGAAGGGAATGTTTTTCTGTTTCCATTTTCGATTTGGTATTGCAGGCATAAACATAATTCCAGATATTTCTAAACTTGCACACACCAGAATAAGTGTTTTAGAAAGCAAATACAAATTCCTTTCATGCAGTAAGTTTCATAGCAAAAGCTGACAGTGTTTCACATAATAAAAAGGAATGATCAACTCTTTTCTGTCAAGGGGATGTTTGTAATTATTTCTAAAAAGCCTAGAAGTAAAAGTAAATGAACTAATAGGTTAAACTAGGCAGGGAAGGTTCAGTAGCCTTTCTCAGCATTCCTTTGGCATTTTTGGTACTTCTTATATCTGTAGCAATACAAAGTAATTTTCAGATAATTTTTTCCCATAAGTTAAATGTCAGGATAATTTATAGAGTTGCCCTATTCTCTCTTACCAGTTTATTTAGTTAGAAGGAAGCCTTTTAGGATTTTAAGGCTAAAATTAAGATTGTCCTTCCTGAAACACCCAACTCAGCAATTCAGCAATGTAATCAGCTAAAAATATCTGACCTACAGAAATGACTACAGTTACTGTAGGTACTGGAAAATATACAGCTGCCCAAAGCTCTGTTTCTCCAAGGACACAGTCATCAAGCAGTTTATGTCTGTTAATTGTTGTGTGTCTCTTCTTGTGAAACTACCTGTCGCCGCAATACCTGTCCTAAACCTGTGTAACTCACAGCCTCTCTTTTCCCATTTGAATCCTTTTCAACCATCTTTTACAAGCCAACCTTAATTGAGGTGAAAAAAAAATAAAAGTATAACATATGGTGTAGAATAAATGGTATAGATATGATACCAAGCCCAGAGACATCAATGGAAAGATTTGCAGAAGCTTCAGCTGGTTTAGGAATAAAAGTTCACTGCATAAGCACGTGCGTCGCTGATAACGTTGCCTGTGCACACTGTCTCTCAGCCCGGTGTCCTGACTGGACGCTCTCCTGTATATAAATGCATCCGAGGACCAAGCCTGCATCCTTATTCCCTTGAAGAAATGTTGATATTCCCAAGCGTTAAGTAACCAAAATGCTAACTCAAAAAGAACTGCATAAAAATACTGCTTTAATACAGATAAGGAAAATCGGTCTCTCTTGGAATTTCTAACGCTGATGTGTAAATTTTAAAGACAATTTGAGTCTGGTAAGAACCTCACAGGTTGGATGCCTACCTGAAGGGCATTGATGTATCTGGTCAGTTTAGCTGGTGATTTTAGGGAAAGAACCTCTCTTCTGAGGCACGACTGCTAGATAGGATGAGGAAATGCAAAGGTGAGCATCAAGCTGAATGTCCACAAAAAGTAAAAGGAGAAAAACAACAAGATTTCTTCAGATCTCAGAAACAGGTTTACTTCAGATTTGAATCGAGAAAGGGGTTAAGAAATGGATTGTTTCTTATTTTATCATTTTTAGTTGTTAATAATTATTTTTTTAAAAAAATAACTACAGCACTTTAAAATATCCTTAGTATTTCAGTAAGACTCACAGAGGCAAAAAAAAAAAAAAAAAAAAAAAAGGCCAGAAACTGCCTGTCTGCTCCTCTGCCTTTATCCCTCTGCAAAATGCCGAGCTCGAGCTGGAAGTCTGTACCAGATAACTCTCCTGCTCCCAGTGCAATATTCCTGGGGAAGCAAGGCTGGCCATAACTACCCAAGCGCCCTCTTCCTAACGGGACAGCACGTTATCCAGCAATCACGAGGAAGCCTTTATGGGTGGGAGATTTCATGTGAAAATATAAGGTACCAAAAGAGAAGTTTCACACCTAGGAAGCCTCTTTTTCTCAGGGTAATTATTTCTTTCTTTTTTTTTTTTTTCCTGCACACTCAGCTCTTCCAGTTTATTTGCCATAACTGCACCTTCCCCCGTTTGCTGCCGCAAAGCTTGTGCTTCCCTATAGCTTGCATAGCACTACCTCGTAATGCTGTTCCTAGCTGAAATCAAGATCCCTTTTAAAAAACGCTGTATGTACAGAAGAGAAATCACTGTCCCTTATCCTTTATAACTGAACAAAAGTAAAATATAGAATGTGTGGGGAAAACAGACATTTTTAATCCCATTATTTAGATGGTATTTTTTTCTTCTTCTTCTGCCATCATTTGTTCGCCAGCAGAGTGAGGCCAAGCACAAAATACCTTCCCAGTAATCCTTGTTAGTGCTGTTAAGAATTACCGACGTAAGTATTAGAGAGGAATATTGAATACTTTTTTCCCACACAATTAGAAGAATAGTCATTTTTTCTTCCAGTAAAAAGAAAGAAAAATCCAGAGATCATGACTCAGCTTCAAAACAAATACTCAGAATTTAGATTCTGCCAAAAAGAATACCATAATGTAAATATTTTCTTTGAAGTAATGGAAGTTCATCTCATATCCAGGAGAATTTAATGCACATTTCTCAAATAATCTATCCAAATGCATATTACTCAAATACCAAAGAAGCTCCTTCCATCTAGAAAAAGAAGAGGGCATGTCTCTCAATCTTATAGTAATTGAAGAGATGGACTGCCAAGGTTTTAAATGTGCAGGGAGCAGGTGAGTTTGCACTGCTGACAGCAAAAAAAGCAACCCAGTAACAACTGGAAAGCTTTCCTTGTGAACTAAGTTATGTAAATTGAAGAATGCCCTTACTGTCAGTGGGTATATTATTTCGAAGGAGACAGACAACTATGTTAATCTCCCTTCTGCTTAATCCCTGTCTCTCCACAAATCATCATGTCGGCAGTTTAAACAGATTTAGATGTGACTGAAATCAAGAAAAGGAGATAGTCTCAGGATGCTGAGGCTGATGCAGGCCTCCAAGAGGTAATTTTGTTTGTGGCAGAGAGAGAGTGCAGGAGAGAGAGTAAATCTAACAAATCTAACAAAGCAGCCCTCTGGCCCGGCCCTGAGGATCAAATCCAATTCTACCAAGATACACATTAAGCCCTGTCTATCACAGCTTTGCCCTTGAAAAGACAAATAATGATGAGATTCACCTCGTTCTGCTTGTCTCTGGAGAGAAGAGACAGAAGACATTTAGGCAACCTGAACTACTGTTCGTTTTGAATATCTTTTATTATTTAATGCTTATTATCTTAGAGTAGAGTAAAAAAGACAGTTAACTCTATTAGTCCTTTTAACCACTTGCTATACCTTAAATAGCAAGAGATAATCACTAGAATAATAAAAGCAGTCAGTAACTGAGAGCGCTGTGATCAGTAGAACAGTGTCTCGTGCATTACGCAAGTTGAGCAAATTATTTATTGCAAACCACCTCTGTGTTTCCCCTTTTAGGCAAAAAGGACCAATTTCTACTTAATGTTGTGCTGAAAAGCATTGTGTAAAATATTCTGAAAAGACTACTCAGAATTGGAAAAAAAAAACAGTGCAACTTTGAATATTTAATCTAATCATTTTCTGATAGTATACAAGTTAGGTTCACTCGTTTTCTGTCTGTGCCCAGACCCTGTCAAAATCAGTTCTTTAGCACTATTTTTCAGTACTTAATAGTCAAGTTTTAGATGAAAGAGATTCTTTTTCAATAAGGATTACTAGCGTGCTACTCTTGAAGTTTTTTACAACAGAAATTCTATCATTTAATCGTTTTAGCTTTAACTCTTATCTGATTAAATTAGCATTTGTAAGGCTACACCTAAAATAACAAAAATAGTCTTTGAAATAATCTTCAATACAAAGAAAATTATAATTACTTAGGTGGTCTGCATGATTAGAGCTTGCCATTCTATGTCTTAGAAGAAAACCAGAAAATTAATTAGTTAATGTTAGTGATACACTTTGACAATGAAAAGCCCTATGAAAGTGGTAAGAATTATTACAGTTATTAGACAGCACAACTAGCCCCTACTCAATTAAAAATTTGAAGTAATTTCACTGACCTAAAGAAAATGTCATTGTTTCAACTCCTTGGGCCAGAGCCCTGGTGTCTAGCTGGTGGGTTGAGGGAAAAGCAGAAGAAAAGCCAGGCAGACCTTCAACGTGTAAGGCTGTGGTGCCCTTTGAGACCAACCGTAAGGCTGCAAGTTTCAGCATCCAGCAGTGGCCAGAAATTGATCTTCAGCTGGAAGCTGCAAGAGAAAAATCCTCTCTGTCCCGTTCTGCTGACAAGTGCCGTCTCTGGTATCACGGGATCTTTCCCACCCTAAGAAGGGAACACATGGGGAAGAGCTGGGGAGACATCACAGCATGGGAAATGGAGCTTGTGTTTGTACTCTCCTCGGAATGTTCTCCTCTGAAACATTCCTAGTCATCTTCAGCTGAAATTATTTCTGAGAAAGACTTGGGTTTTGACAAAATAACATTTTAGTGTCAGAAAAAGAATTTGTCAGAAGTGCTCTGGCCTATTTTAGATGTAGAACTTTGATCCCTGGACCCTGAAGGCGGCTCTTTTGGCATGCCCTGCCTCTTTGCAGAAAATTATTATGTTGTATTTTAGCACTTTTATCTGTCTGTAGCTTTCCCTTTATTGTGTCTTGTGGAAGATGCTTTCATGTTATTCAAACATGTTACTGTGTAGTACTTGCCAGCTAGAGATTTTATGTGGGTTTAAATTGAGTTTACAACATCTGCTGTAGATTTCATTCTCAACCAAGTCTCTTTACTGATGCAATATAGTCTTTTAATTTTTGAAAATATTTTGAGATCATAGGAATGAAAGAGCTAAGAAAACATGTGATATAATATACAAATTACATATAATAATATTAGTATATAATTCATGGAGAATTAATTGACAAATTTAGCTTCTTTTTCTTCATTGTGAGCCACCTTTCCTGGAACTATTCATAATTCAGAGATATTAGAAGAATCCTTAACTATGGTATTTTATGGACTGTTGAATATTCATAATTTAAACTATACAGTTTCTTAAGATTACTCAGAGGAGCTGCACGATGAAATTTCTATTCACTGATTGCTTCATCATACATGAAGAATTGCTTGTGTTTGCAAAAATTGAAAATGGGTTTTTACTAGTACTTTCTCATCACTTTTAAGATTTGCTTCATTAAAACACATTGTTCAGTGAACTACACTGCCTGGATACCTGCAACAATATTCTTACATTATTGTGCAAGTAAAAAGCATCTACTAGCATCAAGTTTAAACTAATTCTCTGATTTTGTGTGTGTGTGTGTATGTGTGTGTAATTAATGGAAGTTTATGGGTTTTGAATTAGACTTTGTTTCAAAAAGTGTAAAAGTTATGAATGCTTGTGTATAAAAGTGTTTCCTGGGATGATGTTTCAGTTTCAGTCACTACAAGCCAGCAATAAGCAAAGGAGGATGCAGACTATTGAAAAGAGAAAAAAACAACCCAGCAAGGGAAATGGCATTTGCAAAGATTTTGGAATTTTAATGAGAATTAAACGCAATAGTTGGAACAATCTCAAAGTTAACTATATCACTGGAAATACAGAAAATATCTGTGACAACCCGACAGCTATTTCACATAAGGAAGAGTCTTGGCAGAGATATCAAGTGTCCTAACTAGCAGACTGTGTTGTTCTGGGGAGACGAACTGAGAGTGATGGCCACCTTATGTTGCCTGTGGCAAACGTAACCTCTTTAGAGACTAGAAAAGAAGAGAGGTGGATGTCTGCAGTGGCTGAGTCATCACAAGCCACAGAGCACCAAACAGCCATGCTCTTTTCTGTTCAATCAAATTTTTGTATGAATTTTGTTTTGATGCTTGCATCCTTGTTCTGGATATTCAAATATCTTTACAGAGGCACATTTTGAGGAGAACAAGCCTGTCTCCAATATCTCTGTGAAATCTTCATACCTTTGTTTATCACACTGTTGTTTTAGACAAAAAGAGAACAGCACTATCTAAAAAGCCAAATATCATCAACAGAGTGCAGTGGGCATAGCACAACTTACTGTGGAGCTTTTCTGATTTTGACAAAAATGACACATCTAATCATAGTCTGGTGAGCTCTCTGCACTGCCACCAAAACCCCGGTGCTTCACTTAAACAGTTCAAAGTCACTGCCGCTTTCAGTCTCCAATGCACAAACATACCCAATCCATGCACATGCACTCCAGGAACATATTTGAGGTAGCACATTCCTTTGCCATTTGTAGGTCTAACCCTCCCAAGGTTACACACACAAGCCATCAACATGAAAAGAAAATCAAATTATGCTACAGAAGGGAGGAAAAATATACCATCATGTTTCAATGCAACAGCAGCAGAAACAAAACCCGAGAGGAATACAAAGAATATGTCTTGTACTGAAAGAAATTCTCAAGACAAGAATGGTCAAATTTCCCTTGCCTCATCCTCCCAGCCTCTCTCAAGCATCACACTGGTAAATTGGTTCACTCACATGTTACGGCAATGGGAAAGGAGGCTGGAATCCCAAGATTATGCCATTAACGAAGTGAGCTTTCTGCACTGACCACAGTATACAGCAATGACAAATTAGTTCACTTTCATGAAATTAATGAGATTATGGGGAAAGGACTATTTCCTCCCATGTATGATAGAAAAGACTTAAAGTGTTTTTGATGACATTGTAACTCTTAATAAAGTGATAAAAGTAAGTGCATGCAGCTGATTAATATTGTTGATGTAATGTTCTTAGACTTCTGTAAGGCCTTTGGCTTAACAACATTTTGATTACAAAATTAGAGCAACACAAAGCCAATGTGAAACCTATTAAAGGATTAAACTGGCTGATAGTTTCATAAAGGGTATGAACAGCTCCTGCCTTTAAGCCTCTACCTCAGCTGCTATTTTCTCTTGGTACTTTCTATAAGATACAGAGAGAAAGAGAAGGAAACTCCTTCAGAGAGCAAAAATGCAACTCAGTCTGAGAAGCGGCTTCTGAGAAGCGCAATTCCTTAAGGAACTCTGGGAGACTAGTAATAGAGAGAACTAAAATTGCATGATATGTGCAATTCCCCCAAAATGAAATGGTAAAACAAATATTTTCCATTTTCAGCAGAAGTAGACAGGAGATGCTTTTTGAACATACACTGCATGAAATATCTGTAATTAGATAAAAATAAGCACATTGGTAACAAATTTGTAGAGGACATAAAAGACTGTGTGAAAGCTAAATAAGGACAGATCATTAATACTAAGGTTGACTCACTGCTAAACATTCAATATGGAATTTAGATTCTCCCATTCTGCAAGTATGGCTGTATTTAGCCATATCAAATGCATTAAAAATTCTATCTAACCATGATAGTAACGTATTTGAGAACATAGGGGTCAAAAGACCTAATCAGCTGAACACAACCTCCAGATGAAACAGTTTGGTCAAGACAGGTGACGCAAGCCTCAGATGCATAAAGGTGCAGGATGGTGAGTGGGGACAGGTAAGAGGTCCATTTTTCAGTATTTGGCAGTGGTGCAAACACCCACTGGGATATTCTGTTGACTAGCTCCATGATCTACAATATTATAAACATGTTATTAATGTGGAAAAAAATAATATAAAGAAGCTCTATTGACTGTAAAACACCTCACAGTAGAAGTCCTTAAGTAGTTCGATCTATCTCTGTACCTATATGACAAAAAGGCATTTCATAGTAGAAGAGTCATTGATCCAGCAAGTAATTCTATGATGAGATGCAATGATCTAGATGAAGCAAGCCAAATTCAGATTGAACATTAAACACTAAAGTTAAAGACTAATAAAACATTAAAAATATTTGCCACTGATTATGGCAGTCCTATCTCTGGAAACACTTTCAACAAGATTGGATATTTTTCTAAATGGAACATTCTGGTTCAAATAGGAATTATTTTGAAAAACTCTGGCGGACTGTGTTACACAGGAGGTCACATTAGATGATTACAATAGCCCCTTCATAGACTTTTATAATCTCTGGATCTCTCAACTTGGTTCAATAAAATATGAGTACCCCTGCCTCACCGCAGGCATACTGGGCAACAGACTAAGCTTTCTTCTATTCCTAGCTCTGATACGTAAGCTCCTGTTCAAAACTCCCAGCAAACAGACCACTGAAATAAATTAACATAAATATCGATGAGGATAGCTGACTATTTTTTGTTAGGCCCAGAATTAAAAGAAGATTTAAATACCTAAAACAGCGATCTTCAGGATAGGATACAGCTCGCCAATGACTAGTCAGTTCCTAACCTGAGCAATTCGTATAAGCTTTCTCTGTAACTGTATAAGAAATGTAGGCATCCTAGTGAGGTGATTCTGCTGATCCCTAGGTAGGCATCCAACACCGGTGGGATGACGTACTCCCTCACGGAGCCTTTCTCACTCTCTAGCTGTGGTGTACCATAAATGCCTAAGCTTTAGATAGCTAGACAGACTAAATCTGAGAGTAGGTGATTGAGTGTAAAATTCCTATCCAGCCCCTAACGCTTGTGTGGCAACTGAAAACACATGCACATACACCAGTTAAGGAGTTAGAGATCACTGTGATAGAAACATTTAAAAGACCAACAAATTAGGGCAGTTAGACTTCAAAATAACACAGACTGACACATTAAGAATACATATTCCCAGCAGTTAGTTCTTACTGACTGTCAGTCACTGCCATAACATGCTCAAAAGTGTTCAGTCCTTAACAGTCATACCTAGGTGCTCTGATACAGTGCCACAGAGCTGATGAGGTTCAGTAAGCACAGATAGTTATGGCCCCTGGTAGCCTTAGCCACCAAGATCAAGGTGACAAGGTCTGAGAGCTCATCAGAAAAAACAGTTAGAACCAGAAGTTCTTTCTGCTTCCCTCACTCATCATTGGTGTTTTATGCTCATTAGCACGAAAACCGCTCCCTGCTGCACCTGATTCCTTGAGTGCAACCAGACAAGAGAACAAGGTACAAAACACAGCAATTTCCACTCTGTAGCCTCTTCTACAGGGATGATGCATTGCAGCTGTACCTAGGAGCTGGTTCCTAAAGCATTTGTTGCCGTTTACATTTAGTGAACTAGTTATTTTCTGTTTCCATATAAAATGAAGTTTTGAAATGACTCCTGTGAGCAGTGAAAAGAAAAAGAAACAAAGTAAAGGCTAAAACTGTTCGCAGGCTACTGCTTTCCCCAAACCATAAGAAACTGCTGTTACACTGGATTCATGGATTGAGTTTGAAGAGAAGGTGAGAAAGAGGGAAAGAGAGAGAGAAAGAGGAAGGAAAAGAAGGAAGGAAGGGAAAGAAGGAAGGAAGGGAAAGAAGGGAAAGAAAGAAAGTGAATATGTATGTTTAGATGTATGCATGCACACAGCTTTCATGTGTATAGAAGTATATACATGTATCAAAAAGTGTATTTGCTACAGACAGAGTATAGCTCAGGCAGACCTCCAAGGGAATGCATTCAAAAACAAAAAGGGAAAAAAAAAAAAAGTGTTCCAGTGAGAATGCTTCTGAGTATCCTGAAGTTAGCTGACAAACATCCATTTCGGACAGATTCAAACACCGCAGCATGCAAGAACAGTAGATAGCTGTGGAAAACACCATTCTGCAGTAGTGTTTGCAGTAGTAAGAAAATCTAATGCTTTGTAGCTAAGGTAATATTTTTACTACCTTAAAAAACAAGGAGTTTAAAGAAACAGCAACGAAAAAGAAGCAGTACAGCATACATGGCTTATTAAGTCAGTCACAACATTTCTGTTTGTGCTTTGTGTTGGTACTTTAACCACAGCATTCCAATTTGTAAACAAAATCGCCTGATCACATGCAGGGTTAGACTAGATTTTAAATTCAAAAGACAGTTTCATGTGTTAGAGAAAACTCAATAGATGGAAAATAGATTGTTTTTCTTCAGTGATTATTTTATTCGACAGATCACGGAGTCGCTAAAGGCAGTGGGGCTCTCCCCTGTGGTGCTTTTTGCTTGGTATTTGTCAAGTGAGTTTCAAAATTGTTCATCCGGTACTAATAAACAATCTCATTAACGCTGCCTGAGCCCTACTGCCTGCTCCAGCAAATCTCTCCAAACCCTCGTGGACTAAACACCCTTACTTCAGCAGACCCTCTCCCTCGTGTACAGGAGAACTCCTCCTCTCCGCTGCATTCCTTAGCTCCTGGAATATCTCTTCATGGTCCCAGTCATCAAATGAATGCAAAATGAATGATGTAGAAAAGAAAATATGAACTTAACAGGTGTATAATGCTTTCATAAATTCCAATACATTATGCAATAGAAAACATATGATCAAGGGTGCTGATAATTTTTCCTCCTGTTATTCATGGGCTTTTTTACTCAATACAAACAGTTCATTAAAACTGCAGAGAAAATTGATTTAAAAGTAAGGATTCACAACCCATTCAAGGACACCTCCGGTCATGGTCCCCTGTTTAAAAAGTTAGTTATCCCCAGTGTCTGATTAGACACTCATCAACCTGCTAAAACCTAGTCCATGTGAACAACATTTGTGTGTTGAGTCCCCAGTAATTTCTATTCCAGGTAGAAAGAAGGTGAAATCATGAATATTTTGCTGAGGAAGGTCCCTTAACTACCAAAGCAATTAAGTATTGCTCTGGATAGATAAGTAGTTAGATAGCCAGTTCTATTTTTTTTTTTTTTTTTTTTTTTTTTAAGAGTCAAGCCTTTTGCTTTGATAAGTTGAACGTTTTTAGTTTGGCTTTTTTAATTCAGTTATTGCTTTCAATGTATGTGGAGTCTTTATAGAGTGTTTGTGCAATAGGTTTACAGTTCAGTAGGATATTTATCTGAGTTATTCAAGCATGAGAACAAGAGCCAGTAATGGCAAAATGACAAGCCAGACTTCTTTTATAATAGAAAGTCTGCAGAAGTAAGGCACTGAAAAAAAGTGTTCAGAGAGTCTGTGCAACGCTACAAGATCTGAAGGCTCTGAAGCTCCCCGAGTGAACAAACCCTAAATAAGCAACATCAAAATAACGAGAAGCAGTCACAGAGAATGTTTCCATGCAGCCAGAGATCTCAGCTCCTCTGTTTCGAGAGCTGACCTACAAACAGAACATCCAGGTGACAGATTTCTTTGGGATCAAGGGCAGGCACTCAGATGTTTACAGGTCACATCATCCCTCTGCTGAGTCCATTTGGGGTACTGAAATATAACAATCCTTCTTTTACAAAATTGTCATTCCTTTCTGAGCGAGATGGAGTGAATTCACAAAAGGTGATAGGGCTTTCTAAAGGAATAGGAAAATAACTGCTTAATGAGGAGCTGGGTAACATAATTTTCCCTTCAAACCTTGCTTGCAACAACATCCAGGGCATCTGGATTTTTGCAGTCTTGCCCAGAATTATTCATGCGTATCAAGAAATCTCATTTATTTATTTTTTGTGAAATATACTTGGCAGTTTACTAATGCCAAAAGGGAGGAAAGAAGACAACTCTTCAGTGTTAGATTCAGAGGCTGCTTCAGAACTGGAAAGCAGACAGATTTAAAAGTGGGCTGAGTTCCATTAATGCTATTTCATAAACTTTCCACCTGCATTCTGTCCAGAAACTTTCCATCTGCCCCGCAGAGGACACGAGCAGCCATCCTACGAGAGTGGCACAGTCACGGCCGTGCCTAGATGTCAAGACACCCACTAGGAATGGAAGGCCTCATACTCTCCTATCCCTGCTTTCTAACATCCAGATTCCCTTTCTCTAAAAATGTGTTAAAAATAAATGGTTTCGCCACATAGGTATGCTTTAAAGGAGTAACTGCAAGTGCAAATGCACAACACTTCTCAGCAATTAGTACTAATGAATATATCTCTCCTTGAAATGCAAGAGAAAAATTTTGGTGAAATTCAAAACAATTCTTCAGTGCCTAAATGTCACCATAAATAGAATTCATGTGTGAAAGCCTTGGAAAACAAATACAACTTGTCATTCTTAACTGGATTTGATATTTCTGGTATAATTTGGTGACTAGCTGACTGCCTTTTTTGTTACTCACATGCATCACCAAGTCATGGAGCACAATGAAGATGGTACCCTTAACTGCTATTATGAGATAAACAATAAATGCTTCATTAACAAGCTTATTTTCTAGTGTTCATTTCCATTGTCTCTATTTGCAAAATGGAACATTGCAAAGGACATTTATAAAATACAGGTTTACTTTTTATTTTATAAGATTTTTAGCTACCAGACTTAAATAAACCCTGGGCATGATTATCTTGAATAACCAGAAAGTCAGCTAATTCATTTCAATTAAGCCAAATCCATAATAATCTGTCAAAAGGAGCTGAGAATTAAGAAATAGACTTATGAGGTAAAACCAGCTTATTCCTCACACAATTTTCTTGTTATCGCGGTTGTCTACTTTCTCTCTCACCTTTCCTGTTCATTTTAACAAATCCAGTTGGACTTTATTTGATTTCTTCTTCTATTTCCATGATGTGTCCTTTCTAGTTATTTTCACCCTTTTATAATAATATCTCTATTCCTTTTTTGTTGTTGTTGTTGCTTTGCAGTTCCGGTCTAAGGGCTGTCCTTCTGTCCTGCTCTCTTCACTTCTTCCCTAGATAATGATTCACTCGGTTTCCAGAGCCTTCTTTACACACTCTCTGAATTTTCTATCCAATCCAATTTTCTATCCAATTGAGTTAGAAAGGTATTACACACACACACATACACATATATATACATATATATGCATATATATATATATATATATATATACACACTATTGTTTTTATTGCTATATAGCATGAATTTCCTCAGATCCTGAGAAATCTGGGAACCCTAAAATTAGAATGTTGTCTGGGTGACTAGGAACACATCAGAGCTATCTTGAATCCCACCTGGAAAAATATCATTGAGATACCATGGCTTTAAAAAATGTCTTTAAGAATCCCCATGTAAAGACAACTAAGTTATCCTAACAAACGCTAAAAGTGCATTAAGTGGCCACAGACAAGCAGGGCATCAAATTAATGCAAACAGGAATCCTTGTAATCTTTGGTGGCAAAACTGACAGCATAGGTAGAGTCACCTCTCAACTGTGTATATAAAACTACAGCAAACACCACTAAAATGTGCAGGTACCCCCCCACACACCTTTCTTCAGAATTAAACACATAGAATTGATGACTATGACATGCTATACTGTACTGCTTCTATGTAAGTATTCTCTTATCAGTAAAGGGAAATGTATTTCTAATATTTGGCCTGCATTTTGTTGTTCATGATTTAGTTGTAGAATTTGGATGCAGAAGACTGATACATTTCTAGGTAATATTCACATTTCCAAGGTTCAGTGTCAAGACTCATCAACTCCAGCCAAAGAAAATAATATTATTTGTAATGTCCTTCTATGTGAATAAGCTAGTCTAGTATGTACCAACATGGAACTACCTCCCACGCATGTCTCCACAGTAGTGCTGACTGTCAGGTACTGCCTGTCCGGGTGCGGGATATACACCACGTCAGCCATCGGTGCGGGACAGGAGTTTATCCATGATACAGCACTGATTCATGTAACAGCTATCGCCTTATTCACATAACAGAAGCCCAATCACAGCAACGTCCATATGTATGATGGACAATACACAGCCCTGATTTCAATATATCTGTGAGAGTGCACCATTCCTATAATTAATGGCATTTTGTAACCATATTTTTACCACATTAGCCCCGTGAGGGAGGGATGTGTTTTTGTTAATACCTAGATTTGAAAACTAATACACAGACAGGTTAGTTTGGGTTGGGTCTTGCCCAAGATCTTAACTTAGGAGTGTGACAGAGCAACTCAAAAGGTGATTACAACATGTTGCCCACCAGAAACTGCTACAGAGTCTGTCAGCTTTATGTGATTTATACTGGTTAAGGCTATAGGCTGTGAGTAGAAAAGGCATTTGTTCAGGGTTGTGCACAGACACAGCTGAGTAGAATTTTCTTCTCAATTATTTAAGCATCTTTAGATGTTTCTGTAGTTTTGTCCATGACCACAGAGAGATACACGTATTACTTTAAATACTGAATTTTTACATTTTGATGACTTTGATTGGATTAAATCACTACAAGGTCAGCAGGATGTTTTAGCACGGTCCTGTTTCTTAGATCAAAATCACACTATGGCATATTCTGACACATGTGCAACTAGAATTCTTGCAGCTTCCCTTAATGTAATACCCAAATGCCTTACATTAGTAATGGTGTTTAAACCAGTTTATGTTTTAACTTAGACTTTACAATTTCATATGATTTCAATTGTTTTTAGGGACTGTATTATGTGGACCCTTCAGGAATCTGATCTGTAGAGGTTAAGAGCTATATGTAATGGGTCCATGCATGCCAATGCTTTCTTCAACAGCTCTCACTTGAGTAAATGTTTCAGTTCAGTGGAGCATTAACATAATAAATCCAAGAGGAATGGGGAAAATGGAAAAATAGAAATATAGAAAGATGAGTTGGTAAAAAGGAGAAAAGAGAGGGACAGAAAAAGAAGCAAGGGAAAAGAACTGCTAACTGTGCTAACTGGCAATTCATGCAGGAGGGTGAGCAATTGAAAAGCTTACTTAAACAATCAAAAAAGAATGCTTGATTATAACAAAAATCAAATTTTTAATGCAAAAAAGGTCTCATTATTTATCTTCAGATCTGTTGTGCATATGCATACCAAGGAGGAGGGTGTTAGATGTGCAAGAGATCAGCGACTAGTCAATCATCCTATTTATCAGTGGTGTTTCTGGTACACAGAAAAGGATGAGACAAGGATGGCTTTAAACTTCTGCAGTCCTTCCAGACCTTCCAGACCAGTTGCCACAGTGGCTCTGAGAAGCAAATATAACTTAAAGTAGTTTTATCCGTAACTTGCACCAGTTTGTACTAGTCCATCTTTTAGGTTTTTAGGAACAGCCAAGGACTGGAAAGATCTGTACCCTCTCAATATAGTTTCTTTGTACTCCTGCAGATCACCTCTACCATAGCAAAGTCTAAGGTATTTACATAATGGAACTTTTTGTCTCTTAATTGCTCTGAGGAAAGATCAAAATCTAGAGTATTCAGAAATGTATATTTCTGTAATGCAACTCTTCTGAAACCGTTAGACACATGACAACCCTTAATACAGAGCGGTATCCGCACAGTGCTAAAATGAATCAGAAATTTCTTATTGTGGTTGAAATCAGTCATAAACTTCTTGTGGCTGAATAAATTCAAGAATGATGTATTATGGATTTTTTATTGTACTTCTTTGATAATAACAGTAGTCTTGAATGTAGGAACTATAAAGTTGTGCAGCTATCCAGCTGCTATTTCCAACATTTTAGTTTGTGCTTTCCTGGCCGAAGATCATCCAAAAACCACACAGAATCCTTGAGTACGTTTTCCACTGCTGAAACTGCTTCTTTGATTAAATCTGAATATCAAATAAGATGTCATTCACTGCCAGAGGATTGCAAAAGGTCTTCTTTGAATATAGCAGCCTTCAAAATGTCTGTGTAATACTTAAACTACCCTTGATTTAGTAGCTGGACTGTACTAATTATCATGAACATCAAAGAGTTTCCTGAAATATAGTCATTAAATATTTTTTTTCTTTTCCTAGCATTAAAAAGGGGACTTCTGGCTTTATTAGCAAGTTTTCTCTTTAATTGGGTGCTAATGATGGTGTTTATTCAAGGATTTTTATGGCTAGTACCTTGGGGTAAGTAAACATACAAACAGGTTTTGGTAACCTGAGACGTCAGCCTTAGAGCTTAACAGCACCGTTATAAAGGGAATATACAATTGCAACACCGAGTATTTCCTTAAATCAACTTTGGTGCTTTGCATTTCTAAATGAGTCAACTGACCAAAGTCATTAATGTATGCCCACACACAAAATAAATAGTGGGGTTTTTGCAGCTTGAGTCAACCTCTAAACAGCCATTTACTGAATTTCATGGTAATGCATTATTTAATGGTAACCTTGTTCAGTATTTCCACTTTAAAGTGAACTCAAAATGGAATGAAGTCCTCTAGCAGGAAAATCCCTTTCAAGTGACCAGAGCCTGGTGAAACAGGATCTCACACCAACATTCTTAATGCACGTTTTATTTTTTTCCAAACATTTAAATCAAGACTATTTGTTCACTGTAGCCACAACTGATGTCTTTTTGCACCTTCCGTGCTTGTGTAACACCCATTATATGGTACGTTGCACCAGAGAATTTCACAGAATCATAGAATCAGTAAGGTTGGAAGGGACCTCTGGAGATCATCTAGTCCAACCTCCCTGCTCAGCAGGATCAACTACAGCATGGTAGACAGGGTTGAATCCAGGCGGGCCTTGAAGATCTCTGGAGAAGGAGACTCCACAACCTCTCTGGGCAACCTGGTCCAGTGCTCTGTCACTCTCACAGGGAAGAAATTCCCCCTCATGGTCAGACGGAACTTCCTGTGCTTCAATTTCTGCCCATTGCCTCTTCTCCTGTCACATGGGACAACTGAAAAGAGTTTGTCCCGTCCCCTTGACACCCTCCCTTCAGGTACTTGTACACATTGATAAGATCCCCCCTCAGGGATGTGATCAAGTTTCTCTGCTTCATGACCGTCCAAGTTAAGGCTCCTTTTTTATCTTTTCTTTCTAGTAGTGCAGGAGGCACAGAGGAGTGAGCACTGTCACTGACAATATTTGAAGCATGAGGCTTGTCAGTGATGGAGCACCGTAAGCCCTGGTCATACCTTGTCTCAGTTTATTGGCAACACGAGTCATTATTCTTTAGGAAAACCATAGCGGCCTCCTGTCACCACCTCCAGTGTGCAGAAGCACTGTCTTACACCACAGAATGTCTTTATTTCTGACCTCATAACACAACAACTTCTGCACTGAGATTCTGGGAAAAGAACATATCAAAATATTATTGATGGGTTTTACGCACTTAGCTTAGCAGCAGTGACTTCAGTTAGAAAATATTATTCTTAGGTAAATAAATATTCTTTCTTATAATATTCTTTCTTGTAAAAGGTTTCATCCTCTGCAGCAGAGGTAAACCTTCCCTTGCACTGAGCAAGAAGCTGGCAGCAAGAGGGCTACAATTTAGTCTTCTATTCTGCAGACTTCCTAGGTGAAATACTCCTTTACCTGAAATTTATAAATGCCTAAGAACTGTAACTCAAACGAACTAGAAGCTCTCTGTTCTTTCCGAAGGCTGACATGGTATCATTTTGATCAAGGTAATAAGCCGAATAGCCTACAATAAGAATGGGGGCAAAATAAACTAGAAAAGTTCACATTGAATAAGTTCATCTTCAAAATTTTGTATCTGTTTATAGTATTTTATAGTCTCCTTATTCCATATTTTACAATGGAATGTGAATCAAAACAGAAGAAATTTAAGAAAGAAAATAGATATGTATATCACCCTCTCAGATGGAAAATACTTAACATCTCCTTGGTGAAATGAAAAATTCAGAAAGACTCTATTTACTTCCCATCAACCCTTTCACTGAAAGAAAGAAGTTCCTCCCACTGTTGTCTCTCAAGCCACCACCAGTTGCTCCGAGTCAGTGGAGCAGTCAGTGTGTGCACGCACTGAAATAAAAGAAGCCTTGGTCCTGAGTAACGCACACCGAAACCTTCTCCCGACTGTGGAGTTTTGGCCTTTACTAGGCCACTACAGAGTATTTCCTATGCTACTGAATCACACAAATGTCTGTAAAGTTTTTCACTGTCCCCTAAAATCTTTTTATTTTCTTTTCACTGAAAACCATACAATTTAGCTTTTGGATATAGTTTTTGCAGATCATTTTCCTAGCTTTCCTCTGGAACTGCAGACAGTATTACTCACAGTGCTGAAAATCTTTCCGTTCTAAAGATTCTTTACTGAAAAAACAAAATCAAATTCTAATGAAACACACCTAGTTTGTTCGTTTTATGCTGAAATAAGACAACAGTCTACTGTGACAAAAAGAACAAAAATTGTTTCATACCAATTTCTCTCCATCCCTGAAGAAGATCCAACTGTAACAGTTTGATATGACAGACTGAGACCCACACCTTATCCTTATCCTTGGGAAGTTTCCTTGCCAGTCCGTCTGTGCTTTTAGCTATAGGAGGGCACCACCTTCTCAGAGCAACGCGCTCTGGTCAGCTGGCATTCTGCGCTGGGCACCCAGCTCCGGACAGATGTGTGCGATACTGATCGTGTCACTGGTTTACCTCCTAATGCGCTGACCTTCTCTGGAGAAAGCAAAGATCGCAGAAATAGAATACTTAGAAGAGAAGATTGATTTAGATTGAGTCTTCCTCATTTTGGGCCAGATCTCAAGCCAAAAGTTTTGCTGAAGCCAATGGAATCAAGTTATTGATAAAACAGAGCCTTCACCCCTAGGAGAGAGGGTGGGGTTTTTCCTTTCTTTAAGAAAAAACATTTTTATTAAAATTGAGCTATGATATATAATATTTCACTGTCTGAAATATTAAAAGCATTAAATTAAGGATATATATATATTCTATGTAAATGGTATACTTAAGATTCTTTTTTAGCCCAACTGAAACCACTGTGATTGGCAACTCACTAATTTCGCATAAATAATAAATAACTTCATTCTCGCAGGCTAGTTCTCATAATTCTAAAACTACTCCTGATAATTGCTGGGTTTTTTCAGCCCTTTATTAGTATAGCATTATGAATGCATGAAAATACCTAGTCCTGATTTCTTATTTTTAGGTTAAGTTTCTACCTTTTAGAGCTACAACAGTGAGTATGAAAATATTTCTCTAACACTACATAAGGGCATAAAAAGTTTACATAGCAAAAAGGAAAAAAAAAAAAACAAAACGATATTAGAGACCAACTTGCAGTATTTTGGGATGCTGTTTGCAATAGTTCAGCCCTGGAGGCTGGCGGTGCAGCTGCTAGTCCCGCTCCACAGGTGAGCGTGGCTGAAGGAGGGGGCCAGCCCAGGAGCGCGGGGCTGCGGGCATCGCTCGCCTGTGGCGGGTGTGATGAGCTCCTGCCTCGGAGACAGCTAACGGGTCGCTACCCTTTGGGAGGGCCGCGGCGAGGGCTGGGCCTTGGGACGCCGAAGGCCCCAGCTCCCGGGCTGCGCGCGGCTCTCCAGGAGAGCTGGAGCAGCTGGTTGGGAAGATTTATGTGAATCTGATCTGGTTTATTCCAGCGTCAATAACGTAGCAAATCCTCCCGCATTATTTCACTAGGTACACCACTCACAGCTGACAAGAAGCGTTTCAACACCCCCACGAGCAGCGCGGCTCCCCGGCTGCCGGACACCGGGTCTCCCCGCGCTGCCGCTCTCGCCCCTGAGGGCACCTGAGCTGTGAGAGAAACAAATTGAGACGCTGAAATGGCCTTTTATTTCCCTACCTCGCCTCCTGAGACCTCCCACCGTTTAACCTCAAGGCCTCCTAGGTAAGACCTGCCAGGAGACACCTCACGCGTGTTGCAGGGACGTTCAGCTGTACCTAGCTATACCTAACGCAACATAAAATAACAAGCTATTACGGCTCTGGTGTAGCAAAACAATTACTTTCCATGCTGTTCGTATACAAATCATGGTTTGCAATGAGATGGACTTCTTATTACACAGGAAAGAATTTTTTAAAGGCTTTTTTATTTTTACATTTATAATACTTTCAGTAGTAGCGTTTTTTTCTGAGATAACCTAGCACTACCTCAAATCAGCAAGGACGCCAATGACACTTTGCAATACAATGCATATTTTACACTGTAAAATTTTTTTAGAATCCTTGTTCTTTATAATATTTGCCATACCAGGCTTCTTTTCTTTTTTCCTTTTTTTTTTTTTTTTTTTTTTTTTTTTTGATGATGATAACCTCCACAGCTTAATAGTCAATTAGGACGTTCATGCCCCCAAAGTGATTTACCTCGTAATTTGTTTTTATTTTACAGATAACTGCTTCCATGCTTTTTAATATATATATAAAAAATAAAAAGATACCATGGACAGTGCACTTGCTTACTGCAGAGAAACATTTTCCCTTTAATTCTTCTGCAAGTAATAAGCTTTATGCATAGAAGTATGGACTAGCAGATGTACAACAATGTAAACATAAGTAAAAGAAAAAACTAAGTCCCATTACGCACACATGCTGTTATGTTTCTTCCCACAGTTTGGCATGAAGAAAGACTACAACTGGAAAATTTTAAAGGTAAAAGCAATTAACACAAATTTAACTGTTGACTGTTTACTTTCTCAGAGCCTTATTTACCTCTTATTAAAAGTAGCTGAAAGACTTCCCATTACTTAACATTAATTTTTATATCATCTTTCTGCACTGTTATGTAGGTGTGTTGTAGTTTTGCTGGCATTAGAGATAAAAAGAGAAATCATATGGGTAGGTTCTCTTAGTGTTTAGATTAGTCTTTTTACAAACTTAGTACATAGCTGTGGTAGATAAGGGCTAACCTGCCACTGGTGTATCTGACTCAGCCCTTTCCTCAATAAGCATGAGATACTAAGGGACAATTATAGCAGAACAGTCTGAATTCCTTTCACAGTCAACTCTGTCAGCAAAATACACTATAATTCAGTAATACTGCATTCTGGTAAGCTCCTTATTTTTTTTCTCCTGAAATACTAGTTGGAACGTGCAAAATATGATTTTCTTATATATACAGAATCAAGAATTATTGCAGGTGACCTGGATAGAGGAGAGAAAGATTTATTAAAGCACTTTGTGTAATGTCTCATAGAGCCTTAATACCTCCAAAATTAATTTCAATTGGAAGAGCAATAAACACTATTGTGCAGAGTAAAGCTATCTGAATAGCTGTAAGTATAGGTTAATGATAAACATCAAAGTTTTGATTTGTGGGCAAAAGTATTACAGAGACTCGCAGTAGATCAAGTTTTGTTTAAAATTTCCCTAACAGATCTGGAAGTAGAAGGAAAACACGATGCTAATAGAAGGAAATTTGAGAATTACAACAAAGGTATCTATGGAAATTAGAACTGTGATATCAAAAAGTGGTACAGCTCAAGGAAATACAGTCTCATACCTCTGAGTAAGACTAATGCAGCTCAAAACATGAAAGGAGAAGAAATAAGGAAAGCAACTGCTTCAGAGGAGGTCAGGCTGATGCTAATTTCCCGTCGTTACAGAACAGTGTCAGCTCATGCCAGGATGCCTACACCACCATTTTCCCAACCAAGCAGGAGACTTCAGCTCTCCAGAGGAGCTCCTGTCCTTTTAGCACCCCGCTAGGCTTGCGAAAGCAGTCCTGAGCAGGCACAGCTTGTTTGTTAAGCAAATGCAGGTAAATCACAAAATAAAAAAATCAGATTTTACTCTAAAGATAGTAAATAAGGCTTTGTCTTCATAGATTTCAAAATCTAATAATATTGATTTTAAGTAGGACAAAAAAACTAGACAACCAGAACTTCAGGGTCAATTCGTGGCTCTAACACTGGTTTTCTGTGACCTCATGAAAATGCTCAAGGCTCTCAGGTCTTCTGTTTCCCCATTTGTGAAGTCTTTTACAATGAGACTGAAATATTTTAGAGGATTACATTAACATCTATACTGTAAGAAATTGTCTGATTTAAAATTAGCCTAATGCCTTTAAATCTTCACATACCCCATGAAATAGTTGGGCAGCCCATTTTCAGGGGATATATCAGGATTATGGTGAAACCATCGGAGTTACACTAGTTCACAAAGTGGAGAAGCTAATTAATAATGCTGACTTGCTAATACTGACTGAACTTGCACTAAGTCAGTATAGCTCTGCTGCAGACAACTCTTGCAACTCTGGTTAGTCCAAAAGCTCATCTAAAGTGAAGTTTTGGCAGGATTTAGATGCCTTAATCCACGTGTCATCATCTTTTAAAGTACCTGAGAGCTGTAGGCAACCATGCTTATGTTTTTTTGCCGAACTCCACCCAGTGTAGAGCCACTTGAGGTAATGCAGGAGTTTGCAATAAAAAGGACACTAATTTCTAAGTCTGTGAAGTTCCTTTTGTATCAAATGCGGTGCCCCTGCACACCCTTCTGCCATCTCCATAAGACTGAAGGAAGAGCTGCCTGCCTGACAGCAGTAACTTTTCAGGAGTGTTTTCTTTAAGTCCTCTGAGAAGCTTGACTGGATGGGAGTACCTGCACATGACAAAGGTCTGCAAAAAATACCTCCCACCTTTTGGATCCCTTCTAGGCCTTCCTGAAAAAGAAAGGATGTTTGTAAAAAGAAGCGGTAGAAAACAAATCTCTTCTAATGTTGTGGTGGGGAGAGGCGGGTAACATTTACATCCAATAAATAATATACAGTATTGGATGCGTTTGATATTTTTGTTTTCAGTAAACATATAGAGGCCATTTAGAGGTATTTATACTACTATACAACCTCTATACTCTTAAACAGTTTCAAAATCGACTGCTTGAATTGAGATGAATAATACTGGAAATCAGTTAGAGCAAAGAGCAAAAAAAAAAAAAAAATTTTTGCATTGCTTGAGCTGCCAATTTTGAGGGGACCAGGGCCCCATCCAAAAGTGCTGCTGCTCCCTTCAGGGTGATTGTGGTGCAGAGTGAGCACATCAGGCTTCAGACCTATTTCCAAAGTTGCAACGACAGCAGCTCTCTCAAAGCAGTAATTTGTGGAGGCAATCTCAGTCCAAGAATGCCATCTTGTGGATTGTGTTTGCAGAGGAAAACTTTAAAATCCAACCTTGCTGTCCTGTAATCAGTGATGAAGACAAATTTTGTGTCACACATTCATTGCCTTCCAAAAAAAAATTGATTGTTTTTTTTTAAAGACTCTTTAATGAACCCTTAAGAGTAAAGTAAGGATGTTAGGTACTTCCGAAACATCAGAGACAGTGCAATTTACAAAAAAAAAAAAAAATAATAATATCTAATAATAAATATTTTATGGCTGCAATGCTTTACAATTACAGAGAACAGTTTTATGTGCAAGAATTTTCAAGTTAATTTAATGGTTTATAAATTCACACATAAAAATTAAATTAAATCCTTTAAAGAGAGTGGCTTGATAAAGAAATCTGCTCTCCCAACAGACATTAACAGTAAAGCAGCTTGAGTACAAGAAAATGTTCTCCTATCCAATTACACAAATGAGTGCGGTTTCATTGAAGAGATTAGTGAGCATAAGTATTTTATTTACTTAACAGTTTGATCTAAAATATTTTAATATATCTACATCTTAATGATATTTTAGAAGGCTGATTTCCAAAAAAAAAAAAAAAAAAAAAAAAAGTGTACAAGGAAAAGCAGAAGGAAATAAGGAAAAATTTTAAGCACCACTAGCTGGATTAGATAGCATGTTTCCAATATACATGCATCACACATCATTGTTTGCATAATGTACTTAATTTCATTACTGTCACACTTTTCCAACTGCCTGTTCTGTAGGCGGACTGTCTTCCTGTGACCTGATTGCCAGGCTTGGAAATCTCAGGCAATCAGAAGCTCCCAACAGAAGGGCACATCTGGAGAACGCGCGTTCATTATGGGGAACTATAAACCATGCTCCCTGCTCTGTCATCTACTATCAAGGAGACTATTTCATCCAAAGATAAAAGCTAAGAGCATTGTTTCATGTTTTCCAACACCCGGCAGCATGTGCAGCTCCTTCTTTGTACTGTTAAAATGTAGCTTACTATGAGACCTCAGAATACCCAGGTTCATTTCAGAACCCAATCAGCATGTGATGAAAGGACTCCTTGATCAGTATGAACAATATATTGATGATACACAATATAAAGAGGATGTCAGACTAGAACATGACCAAGGACATTCCATTTTTGTTTAAATATTTAACGCTCTATTTCAGAGATGCAACTGAAAATAATAAGAGGAATTTGAAATCTGACCACACAGTAATAATCTAGTAATAATCAATTATTAATATCAGTCTGATACTCATTTCACTTACAGGTTCAGGGTTTTTTTTTAGTGGAAATGTTTTTAAAAATGCTTTACAATGTATTGCAGCTGTTTTCAACAACAGGTTAAATTTAGAATATCAGCAAGTTAATCATAAGAGAATTCTGTTCTAATTTGCTATCATATTTTATTAAATAATCACTCATTCTGAGTTAACTTTCTCCTTTTTTTACTCTGTTATCTATTTGGTGAAGTAGTACACAGAGGAGAGTCTAAGTTAACATACAAACTTTCTATCTATGATAGAAGCTGAAAAACTGCTTAAAAATGCAAATATATTCAACCATGTGTCCATAATAACCAAATCAACTTTTAAAAATGAACATTCATTTTGACTTGAAGTTCTTCATGCCTGATTTTCAGAAACTCTTAACTTTGTCCAGTCTAAATGAAATAACTAGAAATGTTGCTCCTCTTTTGAAAAAAAAGAATCATGAACATCTTGAATGGGGCATGTACGTTCATCTCCTTTAAAATATCTCACTGCATACCAGTGCAAGACAAGACAGCTCAGGTCTATGATGGTGTGGAATTGGAATTCCTTGGAGCACAGATGTGCTGAGAAGAGCACAGGGGAGTCTCTCAGTCCTGTAAAACAAGGAAAACAAACAAAGTAGGTTCCTCCCACCAGACACTAAGATTTGGATTTCGGTAGCAAAAGGAACTCCTATGCTAACATAATAATATCTCAGAACAAACATCAGAGACTTCCAGTCAGCCATTGCTGAGCCTGTAACTGGTTGAGCCAGCCTGGCTGGTGGAACCAAAGCATGTGTTTTTGGAAAAGTCCCCCAAACGCACAAGGCAGCTGAAGTGGGCTGGCATGGACACTCCTCCAAGCCCCACAGGGAGCTTGACTAGGGATCGGAAGCACAAAGCCAGCACATGCTTCCGCTCTGTCTGCTCAAAAAGACCATATACAAATGCCATTTCAGCTAAGAACTGGGCATACGAGTACGTTTTGTCAAATAAATACCTTAAATGTGATCTGTAACGTTTTCTCTTGTTTTTTCTAAAGATGAAAGTTATTTCTCTCTTTTAAAATTCTTCTAGGACACTGCTTCCTTTAAGATCATCCCACTACTGTGGAAATATTTGGGCTTTGCTATATGACTAATGATTTAGTTTAAGTTCTGTTGTAGTGCGCTTTTAACACCCTTCATGATCAAAATCTTGTAATTTCCTCACATTGATGTGCCTATTGTCATGCTAAATTTTCTATATTTATTATCATTTCTAAAATTATTTAGAAAATGTGGCAGAACTTATGATTTTCAATGGTAAAATTCATCAACTTAAAAGTAGACTAAGCTGTGCTTAACCAGTATAATGCTACAGATTTGAATCAGCCTTGAAGAATAGTCAGAAACTTATTTGTGTTTTACAAATATTTGGCTATAGATATTTAATTCATCAGTGAATAAATTCTCTTTCCTTAGTTAGAAACAGATAAAACCATAGAATAACTGGTAAGGCATAAACAGAGATAACGGATAAAACCAGCACTCATCTTTCTGACGCTTGCCGTAGTAGTTAGCTTGTCTGTTCTATTATTTCATCTTTTCTTCTAGTTATGTAGCTTCTAGTTCTGTAACTTTGCAAATTTTTCCATTGTTGTCAAATTTCTCTCCCAAAGTATGTGAATGGAACCAGATATTTTCAGTCACAATGATGACAAATACTCAACTCTTCACATTTTGACATGTTTACATTATCATCTTTCTGTTAGATCATAGCTTTGATGAAAACATCAGATATGACACCAAACATCATAAAAATTGTACCTGAGGAGAATATATGAATGTGTGTAGCTCAAGAGTACATCTATCCTTTAATGTCCCTGCATATATCAGCTCACAGAATCTGATGTTGTGAAAGCGAGTTCTAACGATAAAGACACATGCATTTAATGAGCAATGCCGATTACTACTGTTTAATCAAAATGCTGATTCCAAAATGAACCATTAAGAAAGCCAGTCAAAAATAGAAAAAAATATTTTATGCAACAGTGCTGTCCATTAAAGTAAACATTTTTGTATGAAGACCAACATTCCCACTAAGAATAATGAAATAAATACAACCAAATAAGCTCCAAAGATATGTCTACTAGCATGTAGCTTGTATTTCTCAATATCTTTTGAAAAATTTTCCTTTTGTACACTGCAACTTGGCTACTGATTGAATTGACAAATATTTGGGGATAAGCCATCGCTGTAATCCTGGCTTCATCAGTATAAACCCAGATTGCTTTCAATAGGACCAAAAATTCCTCCATAGGAGCTTTGAAGTTTTGCAGCCAAATTCAGTTCTTACTGAATTTGTCAGTCCCAAGGAAGGACTTTCATTTTCAACTGAAGTTGAAGTTATGCCCCAGAGAAACCCAGGAACACAGCAAAGCCATATTCATCAAAACGGTGGACCTTCTACCAGATGTTTCAAAGAGAAATTTGTAAAGAATCTTGCTGTGAAACACGTGTAATAAATAATTCCTCAATGATATCAATATAATTGGCTCAGAAAAATGAAGGTTTGTACCTCTGAAAAATAACCTGAAAATGTCAAAGGTTTAATCTATTACCAGAATACATTTTGGGCAGTTTTTACTCCTTTGAAAAAAATCAAACACTAATAGAAAATTTTTAGATATATGTGTCTTGGTAATCAAAAGCATATACCTGAGGTATTTTACCTTTCAAGTAATAGCTAAACTTCTGAACCAAAATCAATAAAGGTAATGCTAAGGCTGTACACATCAACAGTTACAGTTCTCTAGGGCTAACACATTTTATTCATGCAAATTGATATTTTTAACAACTGATTTTAGCATTAATTAGAACCTTGTATTCAGTGGGAATCATTTTTGTCTATCAAATCAATTGGGATTTCTTGGGAATTTCTGCATGAACAAATCAATCATGTGCTGGTTCATATGTTTACTGAATCCATGTACTGAAATTCACTTTAAAAATTCCTCTGATTAAAAAGTCACAGTTGTTGCTCAGAAATCTACTTTTTTAGAAAGAAGATAACCTTTAGGTTTCATTTAGTTTAATATATCCTCAGTATTTACAAGGACACTGAACTAACATCACACAGAAGCTGACAGAGCAAAATCTCTTTGCAAATCAGCTTTAAATTTTAGTGGGTTTAAGAGAGGCTTAAAAAATAGGCATGCTTGATTTAAAGAATGAAAGGCTGCAGTGTGTCCACACATACCTGTCATGTTTTTGGTCTCACTCTCACGTTATGTTGAAAAATTAAGCCTACATCTGTGCAAGTAGATATTCTTGGTGGAAGTATAGAAACAGTCTTAAGAAATGCCACAAAATGAGCCTTGACATTATTTCCCACAGGTATACAAGTTATGGGAACTCTCCATGACCCAAAGATAGAAAGATATTAACCCTTTTTTTTTAATACACACACACACATATATATACATATACACACACACACAGACACACACTATACTTTTTTGTAACCAGCTGCTAGGTTATTTTGGCTAGACAAGATTTCAAGTTCTTCTCAACTATTGTAGGACCCCCACAGAGCAAGAAAAGCAAAGCCGTGGGTTTGCTTTCCGTCATGCTGTTGGGACTGACAACACAAGGCAGCTGAGCAGAGTGCTAGCCTACTCCTTTCACAGTGCAGTGGTGCTAGCTATGCTCCCACTGAGTTAACCCGCATGAGGTAACTTGGCCTGTGCTCACAGACCCCATTTCTGATGAAAGGAAGAGCTGAAGAACAAGAAACCACTGCAGTTCCTGTGCAGGATTGCATGAGACAACAACTGGGATTACAAAACTGGTCTGGCAGCACAGCAAGTGTGCCACTGTTGGAGAAACCTTCTGAGGCAGAGGGATTCATCATCCTCTGGGTAATGCAGCTGCACAACACAGAGGTTTAGTCGGGGTTTAGTTCGTACAGATAGCACATTGCTCATGGTGCTCGAACAGCAGCAGCTCTGCAGAAACTTTAATGCAGAGAATCAGTTGTACAGAGACTTCAGCAATGTCCCCAGACGTCTCCAGAAAAACATAGAAACACTTTTGCAGAAAAGAAATAAAAAAGAAACTCATTGTATCACTTTTAAATCTCGTGATTCGTGAGGGTTTGTGATTGCTGTACTTACGCATAACTTCTTCACTCTTCTTAATTTGCCCTATAGGACTCTGACATTATAATGGAAATAGAATGGTGTTTTGTGTTGTACTCACATGTATAGACTGCGTACATCTTCTTTATTAAATCATATAAAGTGAAACTGGAAAGGAGCTCATCTCCTCCACTTCCCCACCTCTGAGTTATTACCTTGAGCATAAACAGCTCATGATCGATGTCACTTCGCATATTAAATTGCTAGTGACTATAATTCCGCAGAATCCATCAGACCTCTCAACTTGTTTGTTGTAATTCTCACTATTAGGAGTTTTTCCCCTAACAGCAAACTTCAATCTTTCTGACTGCAGTTAAAATCTATTTTCTTTTTCTATCAAAAGTTGCCACAGAAAAATGTTTCTTCCTTTGTATCTTTTTAGCTACTTTTTAGAGGCCGAAGGCTTAGTCTTCCCATCTCAGAACTGAACACCACCAGCTGTATATATTACTATACAGAGACGAAAACATTCTTTCTTCTTCAATTGAAAATGAAATCTATCCCAAGTTCCCTGAAAAAGAGGCTTTTTTACATGAAGCTTCCAGAGAGATGGAGGTTGGGCTCCTTTGCATTTTGCTGTTGCTTTGTCCTGTTGAGAAAATTGAGAGGAAGAAAAGGACAAGAAAGAACTGGTAGAAAAGTAATATGATGAAAAGAGAATATTCTTTGGACCCTTCTGAAACCAAATGTTCCTTATAAGGTTGCTACTAAAAGTTTATGTGGCCATCATATATGGTTTTCTTGTGTGTATCTTATTTATGATATGAGCCTGAATCTTGTAATCAGACCCACAGTGTAACCCTGAACCTGTGTTGGGTTCAGTTATACTTATCACATTGCGAGAGTAAGACCCCAGCCACCATCCTAACTAAAAGCATCTAAATGCTGCAAAAGCTATCTGGTGTATATGTAAAACTCTTAGTAGAATATAAAATGCTAACCTACTTATAGCTGGCTTTTGTGTGTGGTTTTATGTGAAACGTTTGATACACACGTTCTTGGCATGTTGTGCAGTGAGGACAGGGAGTGCAGACAATTCTGTGGCTTCATTTAAGTGGTCTTGAGACATGACTAGGGTTTGCCTAAGCCACTTCTTAATTTTGATGCCCTTTAATGCCAGAGCAACATAAAGGGCGCTCAGAATGATTGAGCATCCTTGTTCGTGTGCACCGGATTACATTATAAAGGTGTGCCTATATGTGTAGGTACAGGCATAAAAGTTGAATTGCACAGGTGGACTGTTTAAAACAACAGTACCTGTAATTATTTAGCTACTACTTTCCCCTCTGTATTCCTAGACCTCAAAGAACTGTTTTAATTTTTTACACGAAACTCAGATTGGCGATAGACCTGCAAATAATTTCAAAAAAAGAAAAAAAATCTTGCATGGATTAATTCGGTATATACTCTCAGGATATCTGAAACTGCTGCTTGCTCTGTGTCCTTTGAAGAGGGAATGATTTTACACTATCTATTTCTGTAGCTTTGAGACTCCAGTTGGTTATTTAGATAAAAAAGAGAAGCTGTACCTTTTAGAGTCTTCAAGATAAAAGAGTCATTGCTCAGACTTTGAGGGTTGTTGTCACTTTAAAGACTTCATTCACTATAAAAGAACAACTATTGTAAAATATCTGCTTTAGCATTAGATTGCTTTAAATTGTGATATGCTGGTCATACATATGAATTGTTGGATTTGCAATTTGATCCAAAGCCCAGTGAATACTCATGTAATGGAAAGCCCACTCACCAATTTCTGTAGATAGAAAAATATTTTGATGAGTTGGACAGGAGTTGATCAATCAGTATGTAGAGACAGCAAATTAATCAGGAATCAGGAAAAGTAAGAAGTTAGTTTTATCTCAGATTTTGGACAAAAGGAAATAGCAGCACTCTGTAAATGGTCTGAATGAGGTATTATGAAAAGGTAAAAAATATGTATATGTGTATATGTAAAACTCTTAGTAGAATATAAAATGGTAATCTACTTATAGCAGGCTTTTGTGTATGGTTTTATGTGAAATGTTTGATACGCACGTTCTTAGCATGTTGTGCAGTGAGGACAGGGAGTTTTGGTATTTCCAAAACATGCTAACTCCATGAAAAGAGTGATCCAGCAGTGATGAAAGTATAATATTTAAGGTAACTGGTTTTAGAAAATATGGCTAGGTAATTGGGTATAACTTCTGTTGCAGGGAAAATGACAGTTGAAATTATTTAAAAAAATCAAATACGTATATTTAGTTATTTCATAAGCAAAAAAGATTTAAATCTTCAATCTGAGCTAAAAATTACACAGAATCACAGAATGGTGGAGGTTGGAAGGGACCTCTGGAGATCATCTAGTCCAACTCCCCTGCTCAAGCAGAGTCATCTAGAGCATGTTAGACAGGGTTGCATCCAGGCAGATGAGTATCTCCAGAGAAGGAGACTCCACAGCCTCTCTGGGCAACCTGTTCCAGTGCTCCGTCACTCTCACAGTGAAGAAGTTCTTCCTCATATTCAGGTGGAACTTTCTGTGTTCCAGCTTGTGCCCATTGCATCTTGTCCTGTCACTGGGCACTACTGAAGAGAGTCTGGCCCCATCCTCTCAACACCCTCCCGTAAGGTATTCGTAGACATTGATAATATCCTCTCTCGGTCTTCTCTTCTGCAGGCTGAAGAGGCCCAGCTCTGCAGCTGTTCTTCACAGGGCAGATGCTCCAGCCCCTTGATCATCCTCGTAGCCCTACGCTGGACTCACTCCAGGCCTGCCACATCACTCTTGTTCTGGGGAGCCCAGAATTGGATGCAGTGCTCAAGATGAGGCCTCACCAGGGGTGAGTAGAGCAGTAGGATCACCTCTCTTGACCTGCTGGCAGTGCGCCCTGCCTAATGCACCCCAGGATACCATTGACCTTCTTGACCACAAGGGAATGTTGCTGGCTCATGGTTAACTTGTCCACTAGAACTGTCAGGTCCTTCTCCACAGAGCTGCTTTCTGGTAGGTCAGCCTCCAGCTTGTACTGATGCATGGAGTTATTTCTCCCTAGGTGCAGGACTCTGCGCTTGCCCTTGTTGAACCTCAGGAGGTTCCTCTCTGCCCAACTCTCCAGCCTGTCCAGGTCTCTCTGAATGGCAGCACAGCCCTCAGGTGTGTCAGCCACTCCTCCCAGCTTGGTATCATCAGCAAACTTGCTGAGGAGGCACTCTGTCCCCTCATCCAGGTCACTGATGAAGAAGTTGAACAGGATGGGACCCAGTACTGAGCCCTGGGGGATGCTACTAGCCACAGGCCTTCAACTAGACTCCATGCCACTGATGACAGCTCTCTGAGCTCTGCTTTTCAGACAGTTCTCAATCCATCTCACTGTCCATTCATCTATCCCACACTTCCTGAGCTTGTGTAGGAGGATGCCATGGGAGACAGTGTCAAAAGCCTTCTTGAAGGCAAAGTAGACAACATCCACTGCTCTGCCCTCATCCACCCAGCAAGTCATCTCATTGTAGGCTATTAGGCTGGTTAAGCACGATTTCCCTTTGGTGAATCCATGCTGACTACTCCTGATAACCTTCTTATCCTTCATATACCTGTAAATAGTGTCCAGGATGAGCTGCTATATCACCTTTCCAGAGACTGAGGTGAGGCTGGTTGGTCTGCAATTCCCTGGCTCCTCCTTCTTGTCCTTTTTGAAGACTGGAGTAAAATTTGCTTTCCTGTAGTCCTCAGGCATCTCTCCTGATCACCACGACCTTTAAAAAATAATAGAGAGTGGTCTTGCAATGGCACCCACCAGCTGCCTTAGCACTTGTGGGTATATGCCATCAGGGCCCAAACTGCCCTTAATTATTTGCTCCCAAGACTCTAGAAAACATATGGGAAATGAAAAACAATGGCAATAGTTACATTAAATGTTTGTCTAAGCCCAAGCTTTTCACCTCACATGCTTCAAAATCTGTGCTGTTGTTTGCTTAGGTCACCTGCAGTGTAGAAAAGCTCAGAAGGCCTGCAAGGAGAGGCAGTCCCTTCTCGTCAGGCTTTACACTCTCTTGTATAGAGTATGTCACATAAATATATGCACTGAAAGACAAAAACTAACAGCACTTAGATTTGGTTTTATCTAGCTGAGAGGGGAGCCTGTCTGGGTGAACATTCCTCCCTCATTCCAAAGCAAAGTCACACAGATTAGCTTAAATCATCATGGTTAATTATTTTGTGTCTACTGAGAAAGATCTTTCTCACTGCTGCTGAAACTATCCCATTTTAAACAAG
This sequence comes from Rhea pennata, assembly GCF_028389875.1. Taxonomy (NCBI): domain Eukaryota; kingdom Metazoa; phylum Chordata; class Aves; order Rheiformes; family Rheidae; genus Rhea; species Rhea pennata. The sequence goes on from NC_084663.1 coordinate 20,215,569, forward strand.
TAACCCCAGGGAAGGAGTATGAACCTGCTCATCTTACATTTTGTGTTTGTTCCTTGACATGTAGAATAAGTCTTTGTAAAAATAGCTTAAAATTTGCTAAAGTGGAACAACTCTACCAAAAAACCCCAAAACCCTCAGTAAAACAGTTTGGTGTCACTGCAGCCATGAAGACTGTGGTGAAAACATTTGCATTAGATACATCAGAGCTGTGTTTAAATTCCTTAAGTTCAAATTCAAATTTGAATCATGGAGGTGATCCCAAATGATTGCTGCCAACCCAGTAAAATCACAAGAATTGCTTCTTTGATGAGTTAACTAAAAAGTCCAACTTTGATCTGAGAATATTCATTAAAAAAAATTTTTCTATTTCACAGAAGTTTGGGGTTCAACAAACTAACCTTTTCTGATGAAAACCTTTATAATGGAAAAGTGGTTGACCCATTATGCCATAAAGGCTTGTACTTGCCAGTGTTTTTCCTAGTATCTTTCCTAGTATCACAGTATCTTTCCTAGAGCACAGGTCAGGATTGTAACTCGGTATCATCCTAGGGCTTCTCAATCTTCTAAATAGTTAGCTTTCATAATTCAGTAGTCTTACAAAATTATCAGCCTTTTCTGCCCAAGGCCTCCTTGACTTTTCTATTCTCTGTATGATCCTTAGACATCATTAGCAGCAAGTCACCTTTGTGGTATCAGCTGTAGTTGAAGGACACTGCAGACTGTCTCTCATTTCTGTACTACATGAATTAAACAATTGCATGTAGTTATAAACTGAGCTAAAGGCAATTGATTACAAAAATGCAATATTTTTCATACTTTTGACAACTCTTCTATAATCCAAAGGAAGGTGTTAATCTAAAAAGCATTAATTTACTGACACATTTTGACGTGAATCTGTTCCTTTTTGCAGGAGGCAGGCATATTTACTAAATAATAAATGCTTTAATTATCTTCAGATTATTTCCATATATTATATCCATGTATTTATTCTGTTTGAGCTTTCAGTCATATTGTCTGGAAATCAGCATCTTTCCAGATATTGGCGATCTGTATTATTTTTAAAAAGTTAATACAAGAAGCTCAGCTGAATTTCTGCTTTACAGCTTCTTATTTGATGTTTAATTTCATGCACTTGTGAAAGTTTAAGTCTTCGTTAGGACCATTTATTTGAACAAGATCTAGTTAACCTGTTTCTTGAGCACCTTCTTGCTCTCCCATTGTGCTACGGCAAAAGCCTTTTCTGAAGATATGCTCAGTTTGCCTGCGTTGAGGGAGTGGAGAGATGGTCATAACCCATGTCAACCTTCATCTTCAGGAGCAGGGCAAATACAAATCCAGCAGGAATGAGAGCAGCCTGGCAGCAGCTCTGCTTTAGCAGCCCACGAAGATCCCAGAGAAGCACCCTACGGCAGGAGGTGAGAGGCACATGGCTCCGCTTCCTCCCCAGCTCCCTCGGGTGCCAATGGGTCCCTGACGTCCTACACGGTCACCAAAGAGGACGTTACAACTTTATTTAACCATATGGTTTAACATTGGGTAATATCTAATTATTAACAGCTACAAAAACTACTTTCCCTAAATATCTATCAGCACTATTGTCATATTTCTGCTTTTCTACTGTTACCACAATTTTCCCAAGCATCACTGATCAACTAATTTTAGTTCCCAAAACATACTCAAAATTTGAGCTTAACACAGTTATTGGGTCCTTCTTATTTCCAACTAACAAAGGAGGTTTACTGTGTACTAGGATAAAGCTTTTCTAGGTATTAGAGTATCTATGTTTCAGAATATCTACAATTTGTATCAAGTTCTTCTAGAAAAAAATTACCTGCATTTTTGCAATACTTGAAATAAACAAACAAGTAAACAACCTCAATAGAGTAAAAGCATTAGCCAGATTTAGTTTTTTGGTGTCAAAAATATTTGTTTGATAATTTTTCGGTAATATGTGCATTTTGTCCTAAATCTTTTAGCTCAGGAAAAATTCAGATCCTGAAAATATTCATTTCTTACCGCTGAGGAGAGCTATTTAACTAAGGTTGCACTTGTTAAATAAAAATTAATTGTGTTTGTAAAATGTATATAGGCAGTTTATAAGTTGACTGTGTTTTCGCAATAAGCTGGTGTTAATGTGAAAAGTTTTCTGCATGAAAACTTATGTTTAATAATACATATTATTATAATATTATAATATATATAATTCTCCTAAGTTTTTGTAGCATATTTGTAGTAAATGATCAGCTCACCCATCAGGATGAAGAACTCAAATCCCTTAAAGATTATTGTGCTAATTTAGTGCTATCATTTGATTAATACTCAGTGCCTCTGCTCTTCCAAAATGAGGAGAAAGACAAAACCATTTTTCCTCCTTTTACTATATTGACATAGAGTTTTGGAATTAAACTTAACAACTTATCATATTCTAGTGTCTGATTAGAGTTGTAGCAGCATAAAATGAACTTACATACAATGTTTAAACCCTCATATTTCAAACTGCAGATAATAAGTATGTAGATTATGATCAGTTGGCATCTATTTTTACAAAACATGTTTTACATTGTGACTCACCCATGCGGAACAGGAAAACAGATTAGACAGAAACAAGATGTATGAGTAGATGAGAGGCTGAGACAAATAATTGTACTGATAGGGAACTTTCCAATACTATTAAGTTTACAACACTTGGAATTTTTTATTATTGTACCCATTTTGGCAAGGCTTCCTAATGCCCACATGGAGGGATGGGGTAACAAGAGCCCCAATTTGGATGTACAGAGGATGTGGAGGGGACATAGAAAATATGCATTTAAGTACCTTGTCTAAATCAAGTTTAGAGTGGGGCCTTAAATCTGAGTCTTCTGTATTCCACTGGTCTGCTCTAACTGCAGCACTGTTGATGATTTCGCTGCCTTAAAAATAAGTTAAAAAAAAAAATATCAAAGTAATATCTTTGATCCTCATGTAAATTGAAACCAAATTGAATAATCTCAAACTGTTTTACTTGACAAAATTCACTGAGCCACTGAGTTAGAAGTTAAATTCCAAATTTTTCAGTTGATTCAAAAAAGAAACTGTAATTTGGTTGCTGAGGCAGAAGCGTGCCGAGTTGTGCTCGTTGCTCCGTCCCAGGCTTCCACGGCGTCCTTGGACAAGTCGCTGCAGCTCTGCTCCGCGCTCTTACCTCCTAGGCGGGGGTAACGATACCTCTGTTAACGCTTCGTGTTGCACCTAAGTCACCGCTACGCCTGCGGCAGGGCGAGAGGCAGGGTGAAGCAGCGAACCACCGCAGCGATGCGACGGGAACCCAGCCACAGGCAGCAGGGTAAGAGAACTGAACGCAGCCAGCACAAATACGGTCTCGCCTTACTATCCTTTAAGACATAAGGTTTCCCCCTGTTCTCCAAGATACAGTTTCTGCCAAGAGGAAATTCCTATTTTTACCAGAACTCATCAATGCCTTCATTAGCAGATCCAGGCAATGCATTATTTTTGTTGCATTCTAAATCTGGTTCCCCTCTTATTTTGATTTAAATTAGTCATTAAGTGGTCACCTATGTTTACAGCCATATAATCTCTGATTTCTTCCTGAGATTGTTCATTCTCATACATATGTCTGTATATATTTATACATATAAAACATATATGGTATCTCAATGACTGTCTATTAATATTTATCTAATATGACAATGTTAATAAATTTAAAAAATTTAATTCATTTGATTCTTTTTGGGCTACATCATTTTCTGTTCAGATGGTCAGCCCATGCATGTGTGTATACAATGTAAAGCATACTTTCAAGAGAATTAGTAAGGTACTTTTGCAGTATAAATGTTTAATACCAGTAACATACAGGAGTTAACTCCTGTTAAAGCTAAACCTTACCAGTCCTGTGACATTGTTCAGGTCTGGATGTAGCCATGAGGTGGAGTGACAATATTCAGCTTTGTGACTTTGACTTTCTAAGTTTTTTTTTTCCTTTAGTTGGTAACTGTACACACATGGCTAACATTAAAGAAACAGTTAAACAGTATAGAAAACCTAACATGAACTTCAGACTGTCCCCAACACTAGTTTTAGAAAGACAGGTAATAAAACAGACTCATGTACTTCATTAACTGTACCTAGATCTTGGACTGATTCAGTACATCACTGTCAACTTTAGTAACCTTGCAAATAAAAGACAGTGACAAACAAAGATCAATGAAAATACCGTAGGTTAAATATGAAACAAGACCAGTGTTTTCAAAGCCAAAACTTTTTGTTGCTGAGGTGTTAAAATTGTAATGGTTTATTTTTATGCAAGTAGCTTATATGAAGCATGGAAGATTTGATGGACACTTTGAGCTATTGCAATAATAAGGAAGCAACACGAGCAGGGTTTCTGTCACATAAGGGTCTAGAGGAAACATAATGCGACTACCCGCTGCTGCTACTGTCTTTGACCTTACTTATTTTTATTCTTATTTTAAACTGGGAGCTGTCTGTCCTCATTTTTTATGTAACCTCCTATTCCTTGCCTAGAAATTAGGGCTTTTTATTAAATAACGATGTCATGAGTTTTTAGTTTTGTTTGTGAAATCCAGCTTTATTTGGCTGATTTTTGTAGGTTATTTCTGGCTGACAGACATTAATCCCTGATGAATTAAGTAATTCAGTAACATTTCTTAACAATTCCCTCTTATTGTTTATTTTGAAGATTTTTTTAAATTTTATTTTATTGCAAAAGATTTTCTGGTAGTTAAAATGAATTATATTGGTTTCTTGATCTAGCTAGGATATCATGATCTTTAATAGACTAGAGGTTTTTTTTTAACTTATTAATGATATGCATTGTATAAAAAATCACCATCACCACTACCCGCGGAAGAACACAAAGCACTATGAACTAACTAATAAAAAGAATGCAACTTCATAAGTAAACAGGGTGAGCAAAAGAGCAGCATGCTTGCTTTTCTCACCTTTGGAACTATTAAATCTGATGATTTATTCTGACTATATATTTTGATGTACGAATTATGGTAAAAAAAAATTCACGGAGAGAAAATTCTCTCTTCATTAGACAGACTTATTAAAAATAGCTAAGAAGTCATAAACAAGCCATAGTCACCCCTCATGGGCCATCTTAACAGTTAGGACGTAAGAACACAGTGGTACAAGAGACCTTCTGGGCTATTAAGGGTAAACACTCGTTATTGAAAGAGATTGTGCAGCTCACTCGCTTGCAGAAAATAATCAAGCTAGCTTTTTTGTTGCTTTGCCCAGTTAAATTTTATTGCCCATTTGCCTCTAACCTATTGCTTCAATGACTGTCAAATCAGTTGTCAAAACCTCTTCCTTCCTTTGCCCATGTGTTAATGCACTTCATGAATCATCGAGGGGAAACAGGGCTGCAGAGCAGTACTTGATGACTGTCCAAACCCCAGGACATCTACTTTCTTCTATGTAACATGTTGTGATTTTACCTGTTTTCATGCATGCTAAAATGTATTTGTTCACTAACATGCCATCTAATTTTAATGAAAGAGAAACAGCTGAGGAATAATAATTTTGTGTAGTTAAAAACCAGGATCATTGGAAAAGAAAAAACTTGCACTAATTTAAGCTGTGCCAATTATTTGTTTTTAAAATGGTGTTTGTTTTACAAGATAAGGTGAGCTTATCCATCTTTATTTTCATTTTATCATTTTGAAAAGGCACATATAAATGTGCTAAAGAGAAGTTTAAGCAGCAGCACTTTAGGAACACCATCATAACCTTTGTTCTAATTCTGTTATTAAATAAGTCCTAAGAAAAGATCAGACGTGACAGTCAGCAGAAAAATGTAGAAAAAAAAACCCTCTCCTGCTGGAATATAGTGGCATATGAAACAGAAGTAAGTAGAGGCTCAATAGTCTTGCGTCTCAACAAACTAGAGCTATAAAACTTTAATCATAAGATTTTGAGGAGCTGCCTATTCTGACCCAGATTCATTTATCAAACAAGTAAGATCTGAGAATGTTTTAGAAGAATGAGAAAAGTCTCGGACAGATTCATTTAAGAGACACTCATGTCTTCTCTTGGATGAAAGCATTTACCTTTTTTCACAAAACACCCAAAGAATTTGTGTGTAATCTATTGCCTTCAGGAAATCAAACTGCTAAATTCTACAGAATACCAAAGAATATAAACATTTCATTACCTATTAAAGAATAAATAAGACTGTGTAATTTATATAGATATACCTCAACAATTTTATGGCAATCAAAATATTAACAATAATAAAAAATACATCACACTCAAGACAAATACAGAATTTAAAGAGATCTTATTCTATACATTAGGGCTATTGAAAGATTTTGGTTTGACAAATGGGAAATGGGAATTCAGTACAAAAAGATATAAAAGAAAAACTAAGAGAAAAGGATTTCAAATAACCTAAAGAACAGATGTTGAGATCTTGTGTTTTCCTCCCAGACTGGCAGAGATAATGAAGGTTTCCCAGCAGTTTCTGTTGTACAGGCAGTGAAAAAAAAGCTGAACAAAGTAGACAGATTAAAGTAAATTTACAGTCTCCTCCCAAATATAAAATTACATAAAGTTTTTAAAAAGCTTTTTGCTTTTAGCATTTTGACTTTATTCCGAAAGAGTAATTTGAACTTCAAAAACTTTCAGTAGCTTCAATTCACTACTTTTCCACCTCAGCAGGGAAGCTCTAGGGGAAATAAATCTTTTAAGAACTGATAAAATAGGTAAGTCATTATAACTGAATGATGTTACATAAAAACATACACAAGATAACTGAAAGCTGTTAAATAAAATGTGGATGGTAAATTTTACCTCCATTTGCATTTCACTTCTCTTTGTGGTAGAGACTCACAGAAAAGTGCTTTCCTTATACAGGTTATGATCTTTACCCAGATAATCACACTTATTAAGTTTAATTCCTCCGTGAGTGTTCCTGAAACAATCTTTCTTGTCAGCCTGCAGGACAGAGTGGCTGCCTCATCTCTCACCTTTACCTCCAAGCTTGAATTTTCTTGCCACTAATTACGACGTACTTGACTTGCACTATGCTACTAGCAGGAAGCAACTCCGTGATTTTACGTTTGTGTCATTGTCACAAAATTAACACATAGCACTACATATCTGAAAAGAAACCAACAGCCAAGTAAAATTCCATGTAAAAAGCTACTTGCCTGTCACAAACAAGGAGGTACTTAAAGTAAGAAAGTCAGAAACCATGCAGTTCCTATTCTATATGCTTTTCAAATAATAAAATATAAAACCAATAACAACAAAATCCAAAATTGCTCACTTGCAGCAGGAAGCACTTCAGAGAAGGCTACTTTTAACAGTGTACAAATAGATAAGCAAAAAACACCGTTTATCGGCAACAAGTTAATGGAAGAATTTTAAAAAGCAAATATTCAAATACTTATTGCTCCCTCTAGTGTAAAAATATACAAAACACAATAAACAATCATCGCAATGATGGAGTTAAAACAACACATCAACGATAGATTCCCCCCCTGCTCCTCCCCAAAAAGTCACCATGTACTCATGATTTTTTCTTGTAAAAACTGTACTATTTCTCACATTTTTAATATAAAAGATGACAAGTTTTAACTTCAGTTTAACTTCTGATCTGGGACTCTCACACCAGAAGTGATTACCCAAGAACTGGCTGATGAATATGCAAATCTACATCCCTGCATTCATCCCTGGCTGATGAATATGCAAATCTACATCCCTGCATTCATCCCTCTAACTCTCCCTGAGAAAACCATGAGGTATGCATTTTTCTCTTCTTTTTTCTCTGCTAGAATACTGAATTCCTCTCTACTATTATCTTTGCAGTTATTAATGGTGTCATATGCTAACTTGGTCTAAAACACAAAGAAGCATATACTTTTAAGTGTATATTCACCTGACTATTGTACCAAGCTAGATACTAGATTTTGAAAATAAAAACTCTGGAGATCAAACTACATTTTCTAAATAGGTATGAAATCCCTCAAAAAACACAGAAGTTGCACTGAATAGTAACAAGTCTGAGAAAATGTTTTAATGTGAACACAATCTGTAGGGCCATGGGATCACACTTGACATTTTAGGAGTCTCGGAAAAGCTGTAACCATTGCTGCAGACAGCTTCTGAGAATTCCTAGGACAGTTTCCAGGCAATTTCAGCACATACAAAAGAAAAACAACATAGCCTTTCTTGCAAGTTCACATAAACAGAATATACACTGTGCATTACATAGGATGTTTAAGGAATGACTTTTAATCAATAGTAATACTTTCCCACTTGGAATTCTGTTATGTGCATGCAGGTACTTGTAAGATCAATAAAGCAAAGCTGCCCTCTTCAAGAACTGATGGAGCTGCTTCTGGAGATAAAATCCAGAAAGTAAAACTTGAAGTCTCAGCAAAATTCAGACTAAAGCTTTCGCTCAAGGTGTGCTAAACAATTTTGTACAAAAATAACAAAAAATAACTGCTATTATTCGCAAAAGGGAACTCTTATTTTTCCCCCCTTCAAACATTCCTACTCCAGAACCAGCTGATGAAGCAACTTTGGAAATCTTCTGAAAAATCATTCTGCAACTGTATGTGCATATCCTCTTTATACTGTGATTTCATGCTTTACAGATACCAAAATTCTTATCATACAGGTACCAAATTAAAACCTCCCTGCTCCAAACTGTAATTAGTTTTCCCAAGATGTAAGACCCCCAAAAAACCATTTTCAATGCTTGCCAGAAAGAATCATCAGTTTCACACACACTAGTTTTGAGTATATTTGAGGCCCCACGTTTGAAATATGACCTAATGCTATTTTAGGAAAACTAAGCTATTTTATGAAGATTCTCTTAAAAGACAATTCCAACAGATCACAAATGCTTTTACTGTCTTATTATTGCACAAATGAAGCACCATTCCTTTTAAAGATGGGCATGGTTATATGGTAGATCCTCCAAGCCACTCCACAGTGGTCTAACCAAGTCAAAACAGCCTAAGTTTGTCACCTGATGTAGCAATTTTCTACCACAGCAGAGCACTACAATCACAATCCTTATGAGCTACCCGCTATCATTACTACCACTAAAGCGATGTTTACTATCAAGACTAGCAAAACAATTTGCTCAATCATTTGTGAAATTTATCCAATCAAATTTATAGAATCCACATAATCTTTGCCATTATGAAAAACAATTATCAGCAAGTGGTTTTGGCTAATACAGTAAGTGGAATACCAACCATGTAGAGGTCTGAGTAAGGATGACACTAAATGCCACAGCAAGAAAACAATCGGGTTCTTGAACTAGCAACTTTTTAACAACTCAGTCATGGAGGATGGGCACTACAGCAAAATTTCAGGGGCTAAATTCAGGACAAAATTAACAGTTGAGAAAGAAATTTTATTTCAAGCTTCTAAGGGGGTATTACAAACAATAGAGAATAAAAACATTAAAAACTATTTAAAAAGTAATTGTCCCTTTAAAATAAAGATTCAAGCAGGTTTAACAATGAAGTATGCTATTCAATGAAGTTTTAAAAAAAGATTTAAAAAGTATTGGTTTTGCTGTATTTGCTAATCTTTTATAAAAAAAGCTGGGCATAAATACTTCGTGCATTCATATGCATTATTTGGTGTTTCATATTATATAACTTGGTACAGTATTTAAGATATCACTGCAAAAGAGTTCAAACACAGTGCATTTATAAATAATGGAGTCATTATAAATCACATTGCAAACATACCTTGCCATTTTCATTGTTACAAATTCAGTATTTCAGTGAATGTACGAATAAAGTAGCTTCAACAATCAATATCTTGACTTTATTTTTGCTTTTAATATAAAAATGCAGTTCTGGAAACCCACCCTCCTCCTTCCCCCTGCCCAAACATAATGCTTTACTTCTTAAAAATAAAAATAAAGTACTAATTCTATATACATCACATGTACCATACAAAAATGTATCCAAAGTTTCTATTGCTACCAAAGTGTTCTAAATTAAAAGTTACATAAATCCCCTCATTGGAAACAAAAGATTACAAGTTACAAAAAAAATCAAATTACACACAAACCATCAAGTTATTTTATACAATTTCCAATACATTTTTCTCCCAAAGCAAGTTGTCTTCTCATGTGCCTGTATAAAAATGCATATCAATATATTTGTCAAATTTATTTTTCATTATAAAGCAAATTAATACATTTTCTACAATAAATAAAACACAGGGAGGCACCTATATCAACAAAATATAATCCATGGGAGATAAACGGGATATGGTATTGAAAGAAATAATGTGCTTGCAGGCTTTAAGCCAGGTTTGTTTAAAACAAAAACAATCATAAAAAGTTATTTTGGGCAACAATGGAGTGTTTTTGGTGATTTGCAAGTGATGTACATAGCATAATTTTTCTCTTGATGTCTTTCCCACAAAGTACCCTCCAAAATAATGCAACTTCCTTTCTTAAAATACATATTTGTAACTGTAAATTTACATCAACCTTAAATACGTGGTACTTTGTGCAAAGAGCAATGATTTACACAAACATTCAGAAGTCTTTTTCAGAAGCTACAGACCAAGGAAGAAATGATACAAGCAGCACCATATCGTATATGATTTAGGCAAACATATATTTGATGTCATTTTGATATTAGGCTTCAAATGCACTAAACACCTTAAGCTGGAAGATGGTGCTTAGATAACTAAAGGAAAAACAAACAAACAAACAAACAAAAAAGAGCATGGAAACAAAAACCAACTCCCTCCCCAGCAAAATTATAAAAAGAATTAAAGAGCTACCTCTAAAATCAGAATAAGTTAAGTGTTGAATATACATTTATGTACAATTATGAACACTATGAACAAGACATTTTAACAGATTTAATGGAAAATCCTCCAAACTACAACACGATAATATCATTAATCAATATGGCAATGGTGATTTAGAAGAACTGCTTGACTATTTCAAGTTTGCAGAACTCAGCCACTGAATCAACAATTAAAGGGTTGCATCTTCAATACATTCTTTAGACAAAGAGGTTCATTAGTAGAGTTCAAGTCTGTGTGTATTTTTCATGCCTTGGTAGAATCTTTGTTAGTCAATATCACTGAAGTCACTGACCGGCTCTCCATGTACTCTACTTAGATGATTCATAGCACGATCAAAAGCAATTCTTACTGCTTTACGAATGCTTGAGTTACGGCCTTCCATCATTTTTAATTTGTCTATGGTTTCATCTATCCCAAGGGGCACCATTTTGGATTTAGGAAGCCACTGCCTACAAGAAAGAACAAAATAATTATGTTAAATATAGATTAAAATGAAGGAGTTTGTCTGGTTTGTCCACTCTAAGGGCTGTCACATCACGTTTTTCATTTAGTGAGTCAAGAATTTGCAGTCTTAAATAAAGTGATAGAATTCCTAGTAAGTTAGTGCTTACTTGTCCTAAATCTATCTTTTAAAGTGTTATAGTATTAAGTAAGCTTCTTTTGTGAAATGAAAACTACATTCAAATTCAACAAATAATACATTGTTTAATAGCAAATACCAACTAAAAAGAATTAGAATGAAATACTGCTAATTTATTTTGAGGACAACAACAGATGCAGCTCAAGATTCAGTAGACACAGTATTACTTTTCTTCATTCTTTCACTTCCAGTATTACAAGGAATTTGCAGATGATGAATTTTTGCCTTACATTTCGAAGACATCTCAGTTTGGTCTTTATGTAGAAAAGTAATATGCTTTTACCCTGCAGTATGAAATTCCACTAACTCAATATTCAGAGTACTTTTCTGTTTTAAGTTCCAGGAATACTATTAACTGCTGAGGATAAAGGGGTGATAAAGAAAAAAGCTTTACACTCCATGTTTCTAGATAAAGGAAAAAAACATTTTAACCATTTAAATAAAAAAGTACCAAATATATTTTGTTCATTTCCATAAATCAGTATTTTAATTAATTTTCTTAAGTTTTCTGAAGTTACATATATTAAGAAAAATAAAGTCAATGAACTAATGAACACCCACTGAAATATGTTACTATAGTTGACAATTTCAGTCCTGCAAATGGCAGAAATTAGGCTTCTGTTTAGGGATTTCAGTTTGAGAGTGGATTTACAGCCTAACAAACTGTCAATCAGATATTAAAGTATGCAATATTAACTTTTTCATCTGATTTTTCCCCCCTCTCATTCAAGAGCAACAGGAAAGGCTTCTCTTGAAATACTATTTGTATTACAGCACTATGGACTACAATCTCAAAGTATGGAACATACAGATTGAGACCAAAAATATTTAAAAAGACAACACAAGGATACAGATAGAGCAGTAAAGATTAATCATATCAGTGATCAGCATGATGGGCAAGCATCATCATTTTAATACAGATCATAAGAAAAGTTTTATTTCCTTTTCTTTTTTTCTCTTAAAAAAAAAAAAAAAAAAAAAAAAAAAAAAAAAAGGAGGACTTTCAGAAAGTCCTCCAAATGCAAAGGACAGAGGGAAAACAAAAGATAGATTTGAAAGATCCATACATTATAGAAGTTGGCATCACAGACTGATGATGACATATATCCTGATGTTGATAAAAGTCATAGACACAGGTTAAAGAGTATAAGATCAGCTCACATTTCACATGAAGGAAGCAAAAATGAGTTACAATGACGAGTGCTGAAATGGCTAAAATCATCAGGACAAAAGAAATGTTCAAGAAAAAGGCAGCACATTAACCATTATATAGAAAAAAAAAGTCTGAGAAAATATTTAGCCTTTCCTGTTCATCCATGCAGGTTACGTATATTTGAAAAACTTAGGATAATCCAGATGTGAAAACCAAGAGAGGTTAAAGGACTCCCAAAATCATCCAAGAGGTAGTCACAGCAATGTTTAACAAAGTTGCTAGAGAGATCTTGTGTTACACTTGTAGTACCAACACAACATGAGATGCAGAATACTGTATCTCTTTAAAAAAACAGATGTTCTCCACTGACAGAGGAAAGCAGCATCTCATAGAATTGTGCACAACTGAACAAATATGATCTTTGGAAAGACATGCCAAAGAAGCAATAAAGAAACGAACCAACAGAGAGAATCAAGCCAAAGATTCATGTTTATGCCAACAGATCTAAGGGGACAGAAAGGAATTGTCCGTTCTGAATTCTAGGTAAAAAGTCACTCAGGCAATGAACGCTTACTGGGACAGAGAGAATCAGAAGGATGGCCGCATATATAGACATCACATTTAATCAACTAACGAGGAAAATGGCACCTGGAAATGTAAGTGAATTCAAGAGTAGAATTAAGATACAAAAAGATTTAAAGGTAGTTTGAAATGTGAGGAAACCAAGAAAGGAGGAGGATTAAGGTAAGCAAAGAAAGAGAGGTTTTGATGAAAGGAAGAAAAAGTAGTGAGAAGTTTCTGTGTCTGACAGAAAACAAAGAGCTAATGAAAGAGAAAATTGTTTTATTGTGTGCATTTTTCCCTCAGACTCTACACAGCATATTACTGATATTGAAAGAAATGGAGAAAAAGGAAGGCCTGACGAAGAGCTGATACATGGCAAAGAACTGCAAGTAAGAGGAAAGCATTTAACTGTGGAGATCATAAAATTAAAGACAGTACACCTAAACAGAGTAGGAAAAGTTTGTCATTTGGAAAAGCAAAGATGAAGGTTGATAGAGACAAATACTAAAACAATACTAACCTAAAAACTAGTCTGCTTAGTCATGCAACAAATTTGGTCAAGTCAAGACCAAAAGCAGAAAGCTTGTAAATCAAACCAAAAGACGATCATCTAACGTTTTGTGTTATTTACTTCCAAACTGGTTGCAAATAAAGTATCTTTCATTGGTGATATGCCTTGCTCCAAGAATAGAATTAAATATAGATATTCATAGGAAAGATAGCATTTCAATTTTCTTTTAGACTTAAGCTACAGGTTTTTAAAAAAATAAGTAAGTGCATTAACCAGTATGTTTCAACAACATACCAACTTCTTTTATTGTCAAAAAACAGTACTAAGAAAAGCTTCTCATCTGATTTGGTCTGCATTTGCTCTCCAATTTTCAATACATCCAGAGGTGGCACTGGTATTGTAACACCATTGTGATGGCCAGCAACACGAGGCATCTTAGGGTCAATAATCTGTAAAAGCAGAAAAAAAGAACGTTTTCTAATTTTTAAAATGACACCATCCACTTTAAAAGCTTCTCTATTATGAATAAAGCTAATGGGAAAAGAACCATATACTGAATAGCCATGCACATACTGAATAGCCATGCACATAAGTAGGCTTTGTATTACATACACCTGTAACTTTTAAGCTAAAGTTGAATAGGCAAAAGGGTAAAATTAATTGAAATAAACAGAGCAGGGGAAAAAAAGTTTTTTTTTTCTATCTATAGAGCACTTTCTACCCAAATATGCTCCTCTTTAAATCACTTCTGAATTTCACTTAGTACAACTTTGCAGAGTGACAAGTAGATTTCAAAACGAGAAAGTTAAACTAGGGTTTCTAAAAACACTAGTGGTAACTGATCTTAAGTTTTGAGTTTTGAATTTCAGGCATCCTACAGAAACAGCCTATGTTCAAGTATGATCATTTCTTTCTGGAAAAAGATGTCACACACTCAGAAGTTGAAGCACAAATACCCTAACCAAGCAAAAAAAACCCCAAGCAAACAGAAAAAAAATCCTGCGGTCATTTTCGAAATTTGGACAAGCAAAGACTATTCACTTTTCCTTTAAATTTTTGATAACAATAATGAATTGTTTCAGATTAAAGTATAAAAATAGATGAAACATAATGCAACCAACAACATACAACTAATTTGGCTGTTGGAAAAACTGCTTGGTAGGTAGAGCTTCGTGTTTTCAAGTGCTCAGCAGCTGCCTAAGAGCAGTTGTTACTTCATGCCCTTTTTGACCATCCCCTCCCCTACAAACAAACTCTTGTCGCTTTTACAGCATCAGCACTGATGCCACACTCCACAGTATCATAGAGTGAACTGATTAAGGAAACTAAGACAACAAAAAAAATAATAGAGTGGTGTGTGTGGACTTCCATGAGAACTTTCCTTTTGTTCAGTTCCTCAGTTGAGTCATCACACAGCCAAAGAAACATCAGCGCAGATAGAGGGGGAGGGAACAGAAAAGGAGCCTTTTGGCATCATGATCAGATCTAACACCAAAGTCCATCATTGGACAGACAATCACACCTCTCAAATCCTAAACACCTGACTCAAGTGTGCTTGAGTTAACCCACTGTGGGCACCTGAAGTCAAGTGCTCTGAAGCTCATATCCATTAGTTTCAACCTGACTCTGTAGATTTTTCTATCTTATTTTGCTATATATTAACACAGTCATAAAATTACACAGTCTATTATATAAATTGAGCCATATCTACACAGTTTCTAAAAACTGCAAATGCCTAAAGCCATTCAAACACTTTATGAATAACACTTTCTCTACAAGCCAGTAATTTAAGCAAAACTGTGCACATTTCTCTTAAAATAACAAGGGTACGACAGTTTCAAGTTCCTGTCATATGATTTACAACTAGATACTATAATTAAATTTATTCCAACTCTTTAGTAAACTGCGTATCAAATTTTTCTACAAATTTTAAAGTAGAAAATATATAGTTCTATCACAAAAAGTCAGTCAAATGCTTATTCAGTTGATCCTTTAAATGAAGAATAACATGTATTACAGTGAGAAACAGTAGCAAGAGAGACAGTCAGATATGGGTAAGGTAGAAGAAATTTTTGACTCAGCATCTGATACCGCAACAGTTTTACAAACTGGATTCAAGGAAAAGCTGTAAAGAAGGCAAAATAATTCATTTTTACTCCAATTGAATAGTAATTTAAGAATTACCTGAAATTCAAGCATCAAGATTTTTGGACCAGAAACAGCACCACTAGTGTACTAGTGGTGGGAAGCTGCGTACTCACCAGAGCTGGGTAAGAGGGATATCCACTGCATTTGGCCCATACCACTTTTAGAGGCTCAAGAACAGATGTTGCAGCATCAGTTGAAATCCACATACTGCTATGCCCAACTTCTAAGAAGAAAAAATAATTAAATATGTTAATACAGCAAAGAACCAAACCTTAAACAACCCCTCTTCACTTGTTTTCTCCCCTATATCTCACGATCATTAGAACCAAAATGTATCCTAATACCACCCTTCATCTTTGTGTCAGAACACAGGTAATGTTCGTAACACCTCTTTAAATGATAATAGTACTTTAATCCAAGTTCACAGATTAAAAAAAAAAAGTTCTTAGAAGCGTCTAGAGACTGCACATCCTAAAACATTTCGTTCTCAGATGGCAAGTGCTCAAATTCTAACAAATCATTTCCCTTTGAAAAATCTCAAAACAAAAAATTAAGGCACTCCAAATGACTATTTTCTTCCAAAATTGTGACAGTCCTGTCAAAGAGGTGATGGCACTGAAAACATAAGTTGCACGGATGTTTCAAAAGCATTACATATAATGAACAACACGATTATCATCTGGTAACTTAAAATGTTTGTCTAATATATACATTTCTTTGATCAGCCCTCCTTGCCTAGCTCTTTTGTGCAGAGTACAAGACCACCATCAGGATGCAAGGAATTATGTAGCTGCAATAGCGATTTTTTTTCCTTCTCAGCAGGCAGTGTAACAGACAACTGAATTTATGTTACTGCTCTCCTCTACCAGTGTTCTTACAGCACTCTTCTCTGTAGCTCACCACTAGGCTGAAGGACAAGATGGGTTTAAGTCCTTCAGTCAGCTAGAACAGTGGTCCCCTAAAGACACACAGGGAAGGAAAGGTCAGTGGGTTAACCCCTCAAGCTGGAATAGGGGAAGGAGACAGGAGGAAGAAAGGAATGAAAGAACTCATGAGCTGGAAAGACAAGGCACTCATAGGAAGAAATTTGGTACCAAAATACAGCTGAGGGGTTACAGTCACAATTTTTTAGCTGCAAGACAATATTTGGTAGAAGGAACTCTCTGCTTGCCAAGGTAAAATTTGTCTTCAGTTCTCCCAAATCTGCCCCCATTTAAAACAGGTAACATGTGCACCAAAATCTGACAGGAAGATATAAACCCCATCTCAAGATCAAGGAAAGTGTTAGCAAAAGCTGGCCTCAAACTTTATAAAAGTACAAATAGCAAAAAGAAAGTGCTTAAGGAGATCAGCAGAAGAGGGTAGTCATTTTCTGCAATATATTCCAGGATAATTTTCAAACATAGGCTTTTCATTCAATTATGATTTATTTTTCAATCAATAACAGTATCAGTTTTTACAAGATAGCATTTTATTGGAAAATACAATTTTAGAGATTCCCAACATTATATAACCAGCTGTTATAAAGCAAACTTTCTTAACAATTTGTTATCACAGCAGGAGCTATTGCTACTGAATTATATAACGCTGGAAAAACTGCTATTGAATCTATTGACCAGCTAAACTCGTTTTTTTCCCTCTGTGTATACTTCTAGAGACACTAAAAGGTCTGTCTAGGATGTTCTTCATTTTCTCATGAAAAGCCGTAAAAGTATTTTTCAGGTGTATAACCCACAAAAATAATACATATAAGCATTCCTATACTTCTGAGAGTACAGGTAAATACATAGCATACTGGATATTATGGAAAGACATATTAAACCCAAATGAACAATTCCACTAGCACCTCAAAATAAAACAGTTGGTCAAAGTAACTTCCAACACAACAGGAAAAGTAATTCAGGCAGCTTCTTTATTTCTCCACTCTATTAATATTAGTGCATTAAATATTCAAATAACAGCTAGACAGTTAATAAACATTTAGATGAATGTATCTTTCATACACAGACTACCTGTATTTTGAAAACATACAGAACAGTAACTGCTATATAAGAGCACTACAAGTCCTGTTCTTAAGGGCAGCTAACAAAGAAAAATTATAAAGCCTGCCTTATTCTCAGTTGCATTGCTGATGCAAAAAAAACCCTCAACATTTATATACTGGGAGGCATAAATAACCTCACTGGATGCACACAGGTAAGCTCCCTCAAAGAATTCTCAGGTGTATTACCAGTAAGGGAGATTCTTCCAGTCTTTTCATTGTAAGAATTTATTTTGTTTGGTGAAAAGGGTTGCTGCACTAACATGTTTGGTTGGTAGTTTTGGCTGTGGGCATATTTTGTTTGGTTTTTTTAACCCTTTCCCTATTGACTTTCTACTTCTTAAAACATTTTTAAAACTAGTGGGTTTTTTTCCTTTCTATGAACATTTTCATAGTAAAGTTGATGCTTAACTCCCTGTAGGAAACTTGAGGAAAAAAAAAGTTTTAAGTGTCAGGGTCACAAACTTCAAAACCTGAAGGCACTTATGTCTTCAAAAAAATCACAGCAAACAGCTTCACCAAGTATCTGCAGAGCTTTCAGCAAGGAATGTGAGCTTTTAGTCAATTATTAATGAATTTTGTTTAAAACTGGAAATAGACAAGAAAGTCTATTTACTGACCTACAGTTCATAAGTGTGTAGTGTTGTTTTCTTCTCTTTTCTTTCCTTTTTTAAGGCATACAGAGACTACTTTTAACACCTAAAGCTGCAGGCAAATCCAATGATGCTGAGCACAGCACAACTCCTACTGCCATCTAAGAGGTACCTGTGATATCTCTAGAGCAAATAATCATGCTTTAGCAAAAATAATAAATTGAGACTTTCCCTTTTACTGTGTGCGGGGCAAGTCTTCTCTTCAATCTCTGTCAGTGACTTACCCGTCGAAATGAAGACCATGTAAAAGAAAAAGCTATTTGAGACAAACACTGAGAAATGTTCCCCTACTATCTGCTCCCCTAACCAATCCTCAGAGTAGTCACACCAGCACAGCTCTATGCATCATGTTTGTTTCTAAAGTGTGTATACTCATCAAGCAAAATCTGGAGAAATTCCTCAAAGAATGGACAATCTTGTTTGTGAAGTCTGGGAATTTAGTAGCGAAAAGTTGCATGCAGAATGGATACAGGACATTTCACTTTCCTTCACTCCTACTTGTTTCTTTCTTTTGATATGCTGTGGTATCAGAATGCAAAACGTGGCCAAAAGAGCACAAATTAGAGAGTATGTATAGCAATATATAAAATAATGCTGCTAAATGTAATCAAAGACCAAGAAGAGATCTGGGTAGGGAGGGGGGGGGGAAAAAGAGGGGGGAGGAGAGAGAGAGAGTTAGAGTTAATAGGTTACAATACATGTAATAAGGATATTAAACTTGAGAGTAACCAAGCAACGGATGAAAACAGATTAGCTGCAAGGAATAACACAAAACTGATCATATGAGGAGGACATAACAGACTAAGGCAAACAGTCTGCATTAAGAGACTTGAGGGAGTCCTGGACAAGTAACACCCAAGATAAGGTGGATAAGAGTTTTAAGGTTAGAAACTGGAAACAGGCCTGCTAGATATAGCAAGGTTGATGCAGGGGGAACACTGTATTCCACAGATGCAGTTCTTATGGACGAGACCACATATTTAAATCATGAAATACAATTGAAATACAGAAACTGACAGAAAATGTATCACCAAGCACAGCATTTTCCCTAACATTTGGTAACCTATTATGTTGTTCTTAGAAATTTCCAATTTTTTTTTTTGGATATTTTACAATTTTCTCCAAGTTCAAATTTTCCTGGAAAAAACAGGGGACCACGTCTTACTCATCTTTCAACATGCCTGTGCAAAAGAGTATATAAAGAATGAACCTTAGAATGAAAATCTCGAAGAAAAAATGCTGACAGAGTAAGCTGTACCTCATTCCAGATGTTGCTTGAACTACTACAGTAACCTTATTTACATCAAAAACAACTTAGTTTTCAAAAAATCTGGTACTATTATTTTCCCTTTGAAATTTTAAAGAGCTGGTAGACAGCTTCTGCAGTGTTATGAACACCACTTTCAGAATGCTCAACTGCTTTTCAGCTGAGAAAACATGAAAGCCAGAATCTATTAGGAAAACAGATAAAATATAATTATATTGTATCGTTGAAAATACAATTGCCTGTAGTTACCTGCTGCAATTCTTGCTGCTTTGGCATAGTTTCCATTTTCAATGCACGATATCAATTCACTTCGGTCTTCCAATGTGTGTCTTCGTATAAGTGCTGGTTTACCTTTACCACACTTTGGTAGGCTGAAACTGCAAACATTAATATTGAAGTCATTACTTGATAATT
The DNA here is from genome assembly GCF_028389875.1 of Rhea pennata. Classification (NCBI taxonomy): domain Eukaryota; kingdom Metazoa; phylum Chordata; class Aves; order Rheiformes; family Rheidae; genus Rhea; species Rhea pennata. Next base: position 20,235,790 of record NC_084663.1, read on the forward strand.
AACTTCATTTACTATGAATCAAGACTTTGAACAGGAATTTAAAATTTATCAGTACATCCTGCAGTGAGAGCAGTAAGTTCTAATTTCATAAGACATGCACAAATTAACCAACAATATAAAAGCTAAAAACACTCAGTATTTTTATAGATGTAACTGCTTATTGTTAAAAGACAAACAGTATACATCTGAAACTCAACTGCAGTGCAGATTATAAAATTACAACATGAGAGAAGCTTCTTTGTACTGAACGTTTCTGTTTAGCCAATATCCACCTTAACGTTTGCTCTGCTCTCACAGCACAACTATGTATAAAAATGCAACTACTTTCTCTTTCATTTTTCATTACAAATTCAAATCTTTCAATTGTAGATAGGAATGCCTCCACATAGAGTAGAAACATTTTTCTCAAGTTTCTACTGCACACATGAATTTTCTGTAAGAGATCAAAGAATTTAAAGAGGAATTATTCTAATATCCTCAATATATCACTTTCACAAGAGATGGAATATTAAATTCCCTTTGTTATTGAAAGTCAGTTTGACATGAATGCATTAACACCATCCCCTTAAGCAATTTAATAGTAGTCATGAGCAGATGAACAAAGCTTTTTTCAGCAGATTTGTCCTACATTTCTGCATGCCTCATCCCACTCTAACAAGCTCCGTTCTATTACATTATTTTCAACCTCCTCCACCTCCTTCACTGCATGAACAACTTGAAGCTGTGTACTGTCAACAGATCACATTTCTAGGCCAGCAGAGAACAAAACAATTGCTGTTTCACAGCCATAAACGAACCTATCAAATCCCACCCCTTCTGTATACTCCACTTCCTTTCAATTCTCACATCCTAGGGCTGGAGTTAGCAGCTACCTCTTACCCAGAGGTTAGTGTGTTTTTTTGGAAGATGTGCACTGCTGTCACAGAAACATGTATCAATCATGACAGAGGTCACTGTTCTGACAGAGAAGTATCCTTCCTTCGTGTTCTAAAGTATCAAGTGGATGTGCAGTCCCATATGACCTCTTTTTGTCTAGCTCAAGGATCTTTATCAAAAGACTTCACAAAGAGAAGATCAACAGTTGGTGCATAGGTACTATCATCACTGCAATAACTGATCAGTAGCCCAAATCATGGACTAATACTTTACAGTTCTGCAGCTACGCAAATCATATTCCCTGGGCAGAAGACTTTGGAATTCACTTTTCCTTAAGGACTACCCTCCCCCCATTAACACACTCATTTTTAGATTTTAGGATTGGAGAGGTAATTAACACAAAAAAAAAAATTATATACACACTAAATTAAATATACATAACAAGAGAAAGAATGTGCAGTCAAGTGTAACTGCATCTGCAATAATCTGAACATAAAAATGAATGCTAGAAGTCCTCTAAGACACCTTTGATTTAACACACAACTTTAAATGTCATTTTTTTTTTAATAACTGTGATCCTCCAATATGGATCACAAGTAGTATATAAAACTGATATATGCAACCTGAAATTTCTATCTCATATTTGTATTTTTACCTTGAGTTACATAGAAGACTGTTACTAGATGAAATACTAGATTCTGATGCACAACGGCGGCGAGGTTCAACTTTTCTTCCAGGAGTATCATCTAATGTTTTCTCTTTACTTCCATCTCCAAAACCATTTGACAGACCTATAACATAACAAAAAAATACACTGCATTAAACTGAAAATCACACCTTTTTCACTAACAATGATATATTTTCATTAAAAAAGTGTGTATATACATACATGCACATCATTTTTGTTCTGTAACGCTTAAGTATTTTCATGTGACCAAAAGGCAAGAACATGAAAAATAACAAAACATTTCATTTTCAAAACATAATATTGTAATTAGGAGGCCCTTGAAGTCTGTTTTTTAAAGTCAGGATGGAAATTTAGATAACATTAACAAGGTAATGATTACAGTATGGGAATGCTAAATGGATTATCCAATTAATCGCTCTATGTGATGTTTCCACAGGTGATATAATAGGACAATCACAATCAGTCTGGAGAATTGGGTAGAAAAACCAAGAAAAAAAAAAAAGAAGAAGAGTTACAAAACTGGCAGATTCATAATCTCAACACAAGACTCATTTGCCTACAATGCTGCTACTCTGAGTCAAGCACTACTGAAAATTCTTTTCAAACACCCAAAGTAAAGGGATGGAGGAATTCTCTTATGACCCTATTTAATTCTTACTTAAAAATCAGTGAAAGTCTTTCCATTGGTATCTTCAGATGTTACAGAATGTTTCAGTAACTTCACACTGAAATTATCATGTCTGGTTCTGGCATCAAAATTGGTAACATCCGATTATTTTTGACTATCCTGTCCTTGGCACCAGAGTTTATACATATTACAGAATGTTCTATTAACTGCAATGAAAAGGTAACAGAAAGCTTTTATTTTACATGCTACTGATTTAGTATTTGTACATACTGGGCTGCTACAAGTCTGTCTCTGGTTTGCTTATTCAAAAAAAGTATAAGCCTTATCAAGCCATTTCTATATTTAAAGTGGAAAAATTAAGAGGTTTGATGTGTAGTTTTCTGAAGCCTTCCCCAAAGAGGGGAGAGGGGGCAGAAATAGAACTGGACACTCCCTCTCCTTTTTTTTTGCTGTTGTTGTTGTTGTTGTTTTTAATACAGAGTTCAATACAGACTCAAAACTATCAACATGAATGAACTGGCTTAAGACAATGCAACCAACAATCCATTATTGTAGGCTTTAGACTGCAGAGAGAAAAATAACAACATGAACTAATTTCTCAGAATATTTATTCCTTATAATAAATTCAGGTTTTATTTACGATTTATGACTGATATACTTCTAAAATGGTAAAAAATAACTACCCATTCCAGCCATCCTATAATCACTGTCTTAAAGGTCATCACAATCTTTGTTCTTTCAGAAATAGCTGAATAAACTTCCTGCACACCTTCACATGCCTCTACATAAACACTGCACTAGAAGACATCTGTGAACTACTTTTAAATTTCTGATTTTTTCAATCACTGCTATACAGGCCTCTGTAAAGAAGGTTAAGAACTAATGAACTTCTGTTCAGCAAGTTACTTTATACGATCCAGTTCTATTTCAAGGTGTTCTCATATAGTGATTTAAAAGTCTTTCCCCCCCAGAAGAGCTTCCATTTTGGATTAACAACAGAACTTTAGATTTTTAAGAGGAATATAAGAACTATTCAACGCGCTAAAAGATTTTAAGAATTCTTTCATTGTCGTTTATCTCTCATTGTAAAACATTTCTAAAGTGTTTTTTAACTCTCACATTTGCCTAAATAACAACTAAGTATACACATATATAGTACTTCTCAGATTTTCATTTCCTATACAAGAAAAGAAGTAAAAAAGGTGGCAATATCTTGAAGCATCCAACTGCAGGCTACAATCTTATGCTCATTCTCAGCAAGTCTGTACAAACAACTGGGGTTAAGTAGGTGTTCAGTCCTAGACTATGCTGGAAGACTTGTTAACTCAGTATGTTTTATGAGGGAACTAACTTGAAATCCCCTACGAACTATCACAGTATACTTCACAGAGCATGTGAGACAAAAAAATGAAAAAGTCATTCTGTAAAGATAAAAAAGGAACCTTTTAGGTCTCTCAAGATAACTATTTTTTTATTCTTGGGTATCTGGTCAGATCTATTGCCAAGAGAGATCTAAAAACTGGTTTGTTTTCATCCTGCCACAAGCCAGAGACACATTACTCAAGTTATCACTGCGGTATCTAGTTATTAGGTCATCTGTCACCAGAAACATGCTAGCTTACAGATTAATCCCTTAACTGAATTAGAAGACTGAAGAGTTACCAAAACCAGAGTAGAGTTCAGGTTCCCAACAGACTGGGAAAGTCAAAGGAGATGCATGCTTAACCTTGGAAGGGTATGTCTAAAACATTCTACCATATGCATCACAAACGTGACTTGCCTATGTGGCACGTAAACTGGATCTGGTTTAAACTGTTTCTTATTTGATGCTTCTTTGCAGAGAGGGAAGGGATTGCTTTTCAGTTGCTTCAGTCAGTCTATGAGTACACTTCTGCTGAAACAGACAGTTCAGCTCTCAACTCCTATCAATATATTCTTCTCGTCTTCATTGTGTCCGTACCAATAAAAATATGGTACCAAAACAGTTTTCAGCCATGCAGTGCACAAAGCAACCAAAACTAGACTAATCAGTAAGTTAATTCATCTCACCATGTGATCTTGTGATTGCTGATGCTGAAAAAAGGCAAGTGATGGAAACGTGCAGCTACAGCAATGAAGACGGCTCTCTTCAGCAGTAGTCCAGTCTTGCACTGGTTTAAACGTAACCCATGTTAGATGTTAAATGATTCATTTAATTAACTAACATAGGTTTTAAAGACTACAGCAAGCAAGGTTTTTAAGCAGTCATCAGTGGTATTAACAAACCCAGTACACACCAGTCTTTGCTGTTTGATAGAGGGCTTGAAATCCCAGAGCTTAATTCTTTTATGAGGACTCAGACACAGGGTTTTGTGAAGCATAATAAAAGTATGTAGCAAGAGTAACTGGAATTCAACTATAAAACAAGACTTGTAGTTTATCAGTCTCAAATTGTGTTTTGAGTTTAGTAAGACTGCATAAGGAAGTGCCCGAGAAACTCCATAAAGCTTTCAACAAATTCAGCTACTTCTCATTATTCTTTTCTGAAAGGAGCTAATTAAACTCATTTTCAGAAACCATTCTTCTGTAACCTATAGAATGGTCACTGATCATGCAAAGCAACAATCTGTTTTCCTGCCAAATACGAAACATTAAAGCATAAAAGAATTTGGAGCTTCTTAGTCTCATCTCTTGCTTGTGGAAGTATGGGGGAAAAAAAAAAAAAAAAAAAAAAAACATGCAGGCTATAAACTGGAAAAAAATTCCTGAATACCAAACACGCAATGAGACTCAGCTCCACTTTCCAGAAATGAAAAAGAACAGATACTCTTTAAGAAAAGAAGATCTCTACACATATTTTAAACAAAACATATTCACACCTAGCCACCAGATGCAGCAGTTGCCCAAATGACCTCATAACTTAGTAGAGGAATCTACATAATGATATTTTGAAGAGCTTTATGGTATCTATGATGTGCAAAAAATAAACAAATGGACTACATTTAAATGCTGTAACTGGGAACTTGTTTCCTGGATCACTACAAAACTCCTTCTCCCATGCAGAAACATCTATATCCTGTAGCTATTACAAGTGGTGAGATTAAAGATCCCCATTTGTTTTAAGGCCTTTGTGTTTTAATGACTCAGTATAAGATATTACTGAGGTCCAACAGGAAAATCCATGGTGAAAAAGCTCATCCTGCTTTTTCATGTTACTAGCCTGGGTAAGTTTGCAACAAAGCCATGCATGCTCACATGTTTTCAAAAAGATCATGATTTTGGTACATCAAATGAGCTTCCTCCACAGTTAAGAGAAATGTATTACACATATAAACAGCTACACTTCAGCAGTGGCCATGGGGTAGAGTTTTATTAGGTCAGGTACTGTAACACTGACATGCTTTCCCCAGCCCCCAGCTCCAAGTGGAAAAGGCACCAAACTAAAAGCTTTCATTACTGGATGATTCCTTTTTCTTTTCCATTTGCTCTTAAGTTTCTTAAAACCAAACCAAACCAAACCAAACGAAACCCACCTCCTCCCTCCTGGAAAAGAGAAACAAAAATCACCCAACTCTTACAGGCAGAACTCAATATTTTTATGACACCTCCCCCCCAAACCAACTCCCCTGACTGCTACCAATTTTAAATGTAGTTATTGCTGTTTCCAATCTTAAGTTCTAGACTTCAATTTTCATTAAATTTTATTATATGAACCAGTTTAACCTAAGAACCATGAAGTACAAATGTAAGCATCTAAAAATAAAGAAATTCTAATAAACACATCTATAAGCTTAAGAAAAAAAAAGCCCAGGAAGATTAGCTTGATAGCAGCTCACAGGTTTCTTACTACTCTGAAATTTTATTTATTAAATAAAGTTTTCACTTTATCTTAACAGTAGCAGTTTGTTCTTCATACTGCAATTAAAATATTCACTAACAGCATACATCAAACAAGTCAGAATCCTGATGTTCATATCAAATTGATTGATGGAGGAAAAGGTAAACTGCAGAAAGACAGAGCAGAAGTTTGGAAAATGAAAGAGGAACAAAATCCAGGAAAGTCTAAAGAGTAGTATGTTCTATGAATGTACAACATGCTACTCTAGAATACACAGTTGTGCATTTAAGGCTTCAATCTCATTTTGTAGTTCTGCTGAGATAAAAACAAAGAAGCAGAACTCATATAACATTTTTAAAAGCTATTTAAACTTTATTACGTACAGCTTGATGCAAAAGCTGACATAGCAAATAAAAAAAAGTGCTATATTAAACCCACAGCTGAGGAGCCGAGAAATGATGAAAATTTTAGAATAATTTCAACCACTGAAGAACTGCAAACATACAAAAAAAAAAAAAAAAAAAAAAACTGCAAAGAGTGCACCAGTACTAATATAAAACTATTTAAATTCATTTTTACCAAGCAATAGCTAACTGAGTCCTGACTTGTGCACTTACCAGGAGTTAAAACCCCTTTGCCAGATTCATTCAAAAAACTAGATTTTAGGAAATGTGTATTTTAACAAAACTATATATAAATGCACAAAAATAGGTAGAGAACTTCTTGTGCGCTTTACTTTTCCAAGGAAGGTTAGACTAGTTGGGGAGGGGGGGGAGGAAAGAGGATGGAGATGGAACATCTGTAACTAATCAGCTCTTACAGAGCACGTTCTGGGAATAAGGACACTGGGACTGTCAAAAATCTGCGACCAATGTGTGTCAAATATACTGTAACATGTACAACTTTATAACTTACGGAAATGGGGCAATATATTGAATGAAGAACATAGTTTCATATATGTCAAAGACTTCCTCCAACAGTGTTCATGTTTTTTTTTTTGTTTTGTTTTGTTTTAAGGATGGCTGTTGTCTCCAATATGATCCAAAATAATTACTTCAAATGTAATTGTCTTTCTGCGTTCCAAAATGATCATTTAATTGAATTCCATTCCATGTTGAGGATAACAGAAAATAATTAGGATCCAAAGAGATAAATACCCAGCATGATTTTAGTTAATATGAGAACCTGGAAGACAGTGAAAAAGCCATTAAGTCTCACTGAAAGGAAACAAAGCTTTTAAATAAATAAGCCATCCTTACAGCAGTGTCCAGAGACAGTGCGAATGATACAAGTGCACTCCATGTGCTCTAATACTAACACTCAGTATAAGTTTCTAAAGGAGTAAGACTAAATCAGAGACTTCGAGTCAGAGCTCTATTTTGAGAAAGAAAGTTTTTTTAAGTCATTGAAAGAACAGAATGCAACCTTCATCAAGAACATGTTCTTGAAATTCATCTAAAATCCTTCCAGTAAGGACAAGAAGAGAGATGACCCTATTCTAAGAGAATTTATGTATACAGATATGGACAGACAGGGTAAAGGAATACTTTATGTTAATAAACAATCAGAAGTCTTAAATACGCAAACCTTGAAAATTTGTGAACTATCGCAACAGAAACGCATCCATTAAGTTTTCAAAATGAACCTTAGAGTAATTCTAAGGATGTCTATTTCCAACAGTAAATTCTGAACTGCATTACAAATATTAGGAAAAATCTTTCTGTTAGAATACACTGATGAATATTTGAGCATGTCAAAGTTTACAGATTCTCAAAACAGTCCTCACAGTATGCAGACAACACAGGAGCTAGTTACTTTCAACAGGAAGATGGCAGAAAGTCTGGAGTGAAGAGTATCCTTCAAAATGAAGTTTTCAAAAACTGCCAAAAACTTGATCATGGCCGAATGTTCAAAGATAGCTAAGAAAGGTCAGTGTGAGCGCATGATGTGAGAGTGCTTAATAGCAGCAGCTTTCAAGATCCTGAACAGGAAAACATTCATGTCTGGAAACATAGGTAACATGTTACGAATACAGTTCGGTGGCTAACAGAAGAGTAAAAGCTTGATACATTTCAAAAGAACGCTTAAGAATTCATCATATATCTACTAGCCTCCTTCTAAAACTGGGAATAAGAAGTCTCTCTGTCTCGGAAGAATCTGCTAGAATAGCCAACTGTGGACTGCACAACAGAAAGGAAAAGTCATCAACATCTACAACGGCACCTTTCACAAGATAACGATTGTCTGGTAGTCTCTACACTACAACAACGGGCTCACTTTATCGCACAACTGTTGTTTAAGAGTTGTTGTTTTAAAATATACACCTGGGAGGTAACACTGGTGGAAGAATTTGAAAAATTCCAGATAAATGTGAAAGAAAAAAAAAGAGAACATGCAAGTAAAAAAAGTTTCATAAAAATGTTTTTAAACTCTTTTATAGAAAGCAAAATTGTTCTAATAGTACAGAAATAACCGATGACTGGAGTATACATTACATACCACTAAAAGTGCACGCATAAAACTTCAGCAATTTAAAAATAACTTTACAGTATGAGTTCAGTCAGCTCTAGCTTGTATGATTTATAGCAAGTCAACACACACACAGGTGACTAGAAAATACAAGATTAAGTGCCTGAATCACACACAGATCAATGGTATGTCATTCAGGATCAAGACCACAGGAAGCCATTAATATTTAGGATTGTTTACTTCTAATATATGTTGGCATGGACTACTTATGAGGATTTAAAATCAGAACTGACTTTTCTCAGCTATGCAGCAATACAAATAGGAAAGGCATCTTAGGAAAAATACGCATGTATTTTCCACTTAACTACTTACATCCTCTCATCTATTGAATACTGATCTAAATGAAATTTTTAAAGAATCATTAAGAACTCGAATGAATAAAGCTTATTTTTATTCCTAACCTAAATCATGAGGAAGTATGAGAATTATCTGTCAGTATCGTTTATCAAATAGCTGAAGTCTAGCTGTCTTTTACAGCTACCTAACAAGCTCTGTTCAGGTAGACTATTCAATTTCTTATAATCTTTTTCTTTTCTTAAATTATCATCTTAAAGATTTTATGCAGAGCTTTTACCAACAAATTATTTTCTTTTAATATAAATATTCCTCATAATTTGGGGAATATCATTGCAGGGCATGGAAGAAGGTGAAACTTCAACTGATTAATTCGGGTTAAGTGATCCAGTGCATCCTAAAGATGTGGAACAGCTTTTTACAGTAATTTGTACTGCACTTGAACAAGGTGATGATGCATTCTTGAAGAGAATCTAACACCACTATAAAAATTTTTTATTGCCTAGTAAAAATTAACTGTGCTAGTAACTTATAAATGGTGTTTGCAACTCTGAGGCTGTTCCCCTGGCTTCAACAATAGGACCTGAAAAGACAGCAAAAGATGTTTCAAAGCTCATGCAGTCAGCCTGCCAGTGCTTGAAGCATCTTCAAGTGAAGATAATCAAGGGCTATTAAACAGCAACACAACTTTGCTATTTTTAGGCAGCATTGAAGATGAAGAGTTAAAATAGGGCTGAACCACATAATTATAAAACTGATTTTTTTTTTTTTAGATTTAATTGGATCGAACTACAGTATGTTGTTTCCTCTCAGACTTAAAATACTTACCTGCAATAAAAATATGTTTTTTAATAGAATTTTGAATACTTATCCATTCTTATCAGTAGGTTAGTTTCCTTGTCAATGTCTGCTTTCATCTCTATCAATTAAATGTTGCTAGCAAGTAATTTCAGAGTGACAATCATATTGTTACAGATTTGAAGGGAAAGAAGAAGGGAGAAGAAAGGAAGGGAAAGACAAAAGAAGGAGGAGAGAAGGAAAATGAAAGGGGGAGAGAGGAGTTACTATGTTAGCACAGCATGTCCTCACAGGTTCAAGCCAGAAAATGACAGAACTGTCCTGGTTACCAACAATTAAAGTAACTTCTCTTCAAGTATTACTTGTTTCAAGAATAGGTAAAATATTTATTACAATGTATCAGACATCAGTTTCTCCACACACACTGAAGAAACTATGTCTGGGTATTACAACAGGAAATACGTGTCAGAGCTGTCAACTAAAAACATCCCACAACAGTATACCCACAAGATTGAGTGAAGGATTCTCAGCCAGATATGCCTCTTGAAACTATTTTTATTTGTGAATGGATTAAAAACTATTTTTATCCGTGAATGGGTTCGAAACAGTAATCAGTGAAATCAACAGATAGGCAAAGAACAATTTTTCCTGAATAAAGTATTTTTCTTCAAGTTCCCCTACAAAGTTAACAAAGATAATGGGAAACAAGCAAATTCTAACTTTGGGGAAAAGCATATTGTTCACCACCACTTCTAATGATACTCTCATTAAAACTCTGTCCCTGCAGTTACAAAATTGCAGGTAATTATACACTACTGGACATGAGATAAGATATACCTCTTTCTACTGAGTAAGGCATACACAAATCCACCATCCCAATTGTGTGTATAGTATACTGATTACATTATAAAGGCATAATGTCCCTGTTCAAGCAGCTCTACTTTAATTACAAAGGTTTCCTAGTTTTCCCTGTCAACATCCAGAGCTCACCAAGCCTTCACTAGTCAGACATAGTGAACCACGTAATACCATGTGCCTCATTCAACAAAGCAGTGAATTTTACCATCCTGTGGGATATCTTTGTGAAATAAACTGTTAAATAGCAAATACCATAAAAACAAAAATTGTAACACTGCTTAACTACTTAAGATTGCCACATCCATTAAGTTCTGAAACACAAGACGGTTGTGTTTCCTACCTCCTTGAGTTAGCGGACATCTATGTGAGCCTAATGCTGAACTCTCCCTCTCTCCGCTCAGTTCATAAAACATTTAAAATTATCTCGAAAGCAATTCTTTAAGGTATAAAGTATCCTTTCTAACAAATTGCTGTTTTTACTTTTTTTTCTCTTAAATATCTTCTTAAATATTATTAATCCCATTGTGATCCAGCCACAAAAAGGCTATTTCACTTCAATGAATAAACTGAACAGTACAATTCCATGTAAAAAGACACTGAGTTAATAAGCCACGAGTATGTGACTATCAGTAATACATGACTGAACAGTAAGTGTTCTCCACATTTTAAACAATATCCTTAGATTTACAGGATTAATTTAACTGTCTTTTCTCAATTTATCAGCTGGAGATATTACTGTTACTTTGAGGATGTCATAAAGTGTCACTCCACATCAATATATAATTATAGAGAACAACACAAACGAGTCAACAAGTCGGGGGAAAAATGCAGTTCTTTTAAAACAAAACAAAACAAACAAACACTAGATTTTCTCACAGCATGAAAAACACAACTCACAAATACATTTTTGACAGTATACTGCGTAACTATCACAAATTATTTCCTAAACAAATCTTCCTTCCCAGGAAGGAGCCCTCAAAATATTAATTACTTTTGTCTCAAATTCTTAATTCTGCTTACAGTACTGCCTCAGTAGAAACTTTAATCAATCTCCCCTCTCACTTTGTAAAAAATAAGTAAAAAAAAAAAAAAAAACCCACACACACATACACACACAAAAAGGAAGCTCTGTTTTTGTAAAGCACTTAAGTCCAGCACTCCACAATGGTAGGATGCCCTCAACTAAATGAATATGGAAAATTTCTTTAGGAAAAAAAAACATACAGAAACAGACAGATTATGTAATAAAGCACATGGTAAAGGCTTATAAAACACTAAGGCACTCCTGAATTTATGAAAGTTTGCTCTGCCAGGACAACAACAAAAATCCAAAAATACACCACAAATGAAGGATTAGTATTTTACCACTACTGACAATGCAGAAAGACTTTTTTTCAGTGAGAAACAGTGACAATTGCAAGGAGATACAATACTACTGGAGTAGTTCGAAAGAAAGTTGTTCATCTTGCTGTGGTTGCAGTGCTTTTCAAAACTTTTTGGCCTTTGGAAACTAGATTTCGGATCCCACTTACTCCAATGGGCAAAACTTGCTAACACATTCCTATCCATAACAGCACTATTTATGCTTTCCAGTACACAGGACTAGAAATTGAGCAGATATAAATATTCTCAGAAGATGAAGTACTAAGCCCAAATTGCATAAGGTATTGGGGGAGTGGGGGGAGTTGCAAAAACTAGCTATTTAATCAACAAAGAAATACTTGCTTTTTTTAAGAGCTCTTATGGAGATCTTCTGTCTCTCTTGAAAAAAGGAGTTACTTCACTTCCTTCCCCCCAAGAAAATGCCCAGTGGTAACAGGTATGTTACCCATTTCTTTGTGGTATATGTTAACTGCAAAGAGATACATGTAAGTCCTCTCTGCAACAGAGAGAAATTTGGAGAGCTGTGCCTCTCAAAGAGTGTACTGCCAGGAATAGTCACTCTAAATTGAACAGCTCAAGACCAAAAGGTATATTCCTGATACAATGCGATGAACTTTGTAACCCTACTAGGCAAATACTCTTTTAGTACTCATTAATGAGAAGTTACCCGAGAAACAGGAATAGCAATAGTAGGAGATCTGTGAATGAGAATCCTATATGAACTTTTGTTTGGTGAGCAAAAAAAGGAAGATAACCCAGGTTTCTGTTACAATAAATAGCAAGGTGACAAAGGTTTTGTCTTTAGTATTTTTACAGGTTTGGCTTTCTAATGTAACTATAGCCTTTCAAAGTTAGGCCAGGGTTTGCCCCCACCATTTATAATAATGCAGCTATTTGTGGAACTATGCTTAAAACAATGATCCAAGTTTTTTTTTTTTTTTTTTTTTTTTTTTAAGGATTTTTTTATTTTGTGTAGAAGGCATGAATTCATTTCCAAGTAAAAGGATTATTAAGAAACACACTTCAACATGTATCCAAAAGCTACACAGGAGGAAAAGAAAGTTTATGGTTAGCTTACAATATATATTTTGGGGCATTAATCTGTATACTGAATAGAACTGTGGGCTGAATATAATGTAAGATAGAAAAAGAAATACTATTATTTTACAGTGACATTGAAGCAAAAAGCATGTTGTGCTTGTACTACTGGAAGTGAGATTTCACAGGAATTGTATTGGACTGTCAGCTCTTAACTCCACAGCTGAGAACTCTCAATTGAATAAATACTTGAGGGTCCTTTTCCTATGAACAGCAACCTTCAACATTAATAGATCAACACAAATCTTAGATTGGCTTTGCTATACTTTGATTTTTCCTGTTTGTGATGTAGCCCTCTGAAAAATACTAATCTGAGTTTGACTCTCCTAAGTAAAAAGAGAAAGGTGTTAAAAAGCAATTTAAAACATTTGTATTCACTTTTTAAATGCATGTATTTATTAAAAGGAATGTTGGTCACTACTGAAATGTAACACAGATCTTTGCAAATCAGACGTGAGAACTGCTCTTCCAAACTGCTATAACTGTTTCTGAGAAAAATGTGATTTAGTATGCTCCCCTTTTTTACTACAGATAAATATAAAACATTATATATGGAAAGAATGAAAAGAAACATTACACCAGCTGACATAAGGAGCAATCTCAAGTTTGAAAAATTAGAATGACATCTCAGGAAGGAAGGATTCAGACAGCATCTCTGACACAGAGAGAATACACAATACTGTGCTCTATAATCCCTTTTATGGGTATCTCTCTATGCACATAACTACATAATCTCTTCTAATCTAGGAAAAAAAAATGTGAGACATTCATCTCACAGTCAATCATACTGTTGGAACTACCCCCATCTCTCTTTTAGTGGAAGGAAATCTAAGGTAATTGTAGTTTTCACCTTCCAGCTGAGTGCCTGAAGTTAGCGTGGAGCATAATTTAGAGTCACACGATCATCCAGCCCTTGAAAAACCAAACATTTAAGCAAATACGTTTTAAACAGGTCAAATATGACAGTAATTTGATCAACTCTGATACTTTACGTACCTGATGAGGGACCTTCGTATACACAAGTTTACGAATTAGAAATTGTATTGTCTATGCACAGCCTCAACGTCAAGGCAAGCGTGCCCTTAATTTTTAACCATAATGTGGATCTCTAAATTCACTAAAGTTTTTTATATACCTTCAGAAAAAATACAGTTCATTAATTCTCTGATCATCATCTGCACCACACACAAAAATGAATTTGCATTAGCTGCCACAGATGAATCACAGAGAGGAACAGGACATTCAATTTTTCAAAAAGCCAAATGTGATCCACCCCCCCCCCCAAAAAAAAAAAAGAGCGCGCTATGCAATCCAAAAAATGAAATGCTGAAATTTTGTAAATATCTCCACAGTTCCTACAGTACCAAGAAAAACAGAAGGTTTATCTAGAAATATTTTGTTATTATAAAAGCATTCAGTTATACCGATCATAGAAAATACGGCATTTGTCAAGTCAGGTGCTAAGAATTAGCATCTTAAAATAACCTTCAACAATTGTGCTTTCGAAGAAATAAAGTAGTTTACAATCTAAGAAAATTTTCTAAAATATTAAGCCACATTACTACTCACGTACGCAAATACTTCACAAGCCCTGAAACAGAACATCATTGTATCCCATTGCTCATTATGCCCCACAACTCTTGCCTATGCTGCTCTAAATTCTTTCTATTGTAACAGAATACATCAAGAAATAAGTATTTTTAAACATACGGAAATGTTTCTTAGTACTATATAGTTCTTTAGATGAAACAAAACCTAAAACGAGTATTTATTCTTTTAAGTGTCACATCAGTTGCTGACTGGCATAAAACAGTTTCACTTTCTTCTCTTCCTGCATTAGGTACTTCATTGTAATTGCCTATCTAGTAAAATCCTATCCTATTTCTCAAAATTTTCCAGAAATCAAATTGACAAAAATCTAAGTAGGGCTGACAGAATTCTTTTCTCAATTTTTAGCAGATCAAATACACAGAAAGAATTCTTAAAGGTGTCAGCATTCAATTTTTTTCAATTTTCTTTCTCTCTCTTCCCCCCCTCTCTCCCACAAATACTCAACAGGTTTAAGTTTTCTACGGGACCATTCTCCCACCAAAAAACTTGCCAGTTAGTTAAAAACAAACAAACAAAAAAATACTAGCCCCCACCCCCTGGATAATTTTGATAGTGTTCTACTCAAAATTGGCAACCTTCCTGCTTTCTCAGCCTCTTGGGTACTTACGGGCTGCTGTGTAGCCTGGCTCTATCCTGACTCAGCAGCTGAGCTGCCGTAAGTCCCCGTATCTCTATACTGACTCATTTAACAACGCAAGGGACAATTCATTTCAAGCCTTCACAGACTTCAATGCTTCGTTTCAGTTTGCAAAAACATTTTTAAATGTTTATGTTTTGAAACTTCATGGAGAAATGCAGTTGACGTTTTTGGCCATCACTAAGTGCTTAATAACTAAATTTCACATCAGATTTTACAGGAAGCAATCAGTATGTATCTAAAGAAAAAAGAAAACAAAAAGAATAGTTTAATTCAAAGTATGAGGAGTCTGGAACTGTCAGCTGATTTAGTCAAATTACTGCATTTTACAGACGAAGCTGTGTATACGCTATCATTCTTGTACATAAGACTTCAATAATTTTGACTATATATTTTTCCTCTCAGCTGACCGTGATTAAAATTGTAATTTATTTAGAAGACATACATTATGCTCTTAAACATGCATGTTTTACTCTCATTTCTTCCATTTAGGGAACAGTGATTTAATGTTGCACATATGAAGCCTGACTTTTAATCAAGTTGGCCTTTGTTCCAGAGAGAATCAAAGACTTATTAGAAATCAAATGTTAAAGAATCCAAGATATAACCTGTATTCAGTCTTCAAAACAGATTCTCTATCCTATTTTTATAATAGGATACTATATCAACTATAAGTGGAACTCACATATAGGTAGCCTGCAGACAATTCTTAAGTGCCATCAAACGCTTTGTAATACCCGGATTGAAACAAAAGCAGTCCAACAGTTTTAACACGGTATAATTAGATTTGTCATACACTTACACCTGTATGAAAAGTATATATTAGGAAATGATAAATTTACACACACAAAAACCATGTTTTTTACTGTGTTAAATACTAGAATTTAGTAATCCAGGTTTTAAGTATTTGCTAACATCCGTTACAGTGCCCTGAGAAAACATGTGTAGGTGGTAGTGAGAATACTGAACAAACAATACATTCCAGTGAAATATTTCATTACTGTTACTTAGCCAATAAATAATAAAACAAATGTAATGTACTGCATTAATCACTATTTGCAATTTTAATTTTATGATAATTTAACATGACTGTGTTAGGATAGCAAATTCTAAATATCTAAGTTCTGCCTAGAAGGCAGAACAGAATCAGAACAGTAACTGATTTTCTTCACTAGATTTGTAAGAGGCTAAAGGTGATTGATAAAATGAAAAACATCATGGAAATTTGATCTGAATCTGATTTACTATTTTACAATACTCAAAAGGTATTTTGAAACAATAATTTGTTCTAAGAATTCACCAGGTCTATATACAACTGACAAAAGTGCACCTTTTAGTGGTCACCAAAATTATCTTCTATCCATTGATCACCTTTATTTTCCTCTGATGTAATAACTGCACCAATTAATTTTAAATTATTAACCTAATGAAAAGAACTCATGTTTCCAACAAAAAAAGCAAGGGAAGTAAGGGTCATTAACCTCATCTCAGTTGAGCAAAGACACTCACCTTTCCCCACTTAAGGAATCCTCCACATAATTATTGTGTGACCAGGATTTCTTAAGCAAAATTGATCTATTTTTTGGAACGGTTAGATACTGGGGGGGAGTATGTATAGGAAACTTTCAAATACTTCTCTCTACTATGTAATCGAAGTATGGAGAAAGATGTGTTACGTATGTATGTGATAATGACCTGGTAAAGCATTATGAAATAAACATTTAAGGTTACATTACACTATTGCTTTATATTTTTAAATGAGGTTTTACATCCAAAAGAAGGCTAGATTATTAAAATGGAACTGTTTTCAGTCCTCTCAGAATGATAAATTGTGGTGTTCAATAATCCCCTATTTCTGATAAAAATTCATATTTTAATTATTATTCTGTTTATGAAAATCAACAACATATGAAACACCATACCTCTCAAAGCACTGGAACAATGGATCCTGTATTTATCTTTCTTGAAACTAATCAGCAATACCACCCACCTTGAATGTAATTCAAGACAGCATAATAAAAGGCAGTCTATGAGAACAATGAAATATTAGACAAAGTAGGTACGCTTTACTGAACTAGATAGGGTAAGTTTAGAGTCTTCTTTTGAATCTCTTACTTACGAATATGCATGAGTTACATTAAAAGGCTATATTTTCAGGAGTCTGAATAAGGTGAGGGATAAAACAACAAAACATCCTTATGTAAAGGTAAAACATGAAACATTGGTTATGGACAGTGAATGGGAGAAAAACCTGACAGTGTATAGACTCTAAGGCAGTGCATGTGATAAACAAGCAAACAGCAGTCTAAGTGCTGTCCTTCACCACTTCAAATTCTCTCTAGAATCCAAAATTTCAATGGCTTGTATATTAAACAAAAACCCTTTTTATCACTTTTCCCTATATCCACTAGGATAGATGATATTTAACATTCACATCAGTCAGAGAAAATCCTGCAACAGCCATTCATTTTCATTTACAATGATTGCTAGTGGTTAGCTTGCAGGAAAGAATGCAAGGAGTCTGAAGCATGCCTTACATGTGACTGCATGTCTTTCAAGGGAAAGGCTCATGATCTGCCAAATTCTTTTTAACAGCATTTTACCACAGCATGAAATTACAGTTTCATGATATAGATCCAAATAGAGGGGAGAAGGGGGGGAAAAAAAGAAAAAAAGATTACATTTCTGTATAGATCATCTCACCCTTTTTAACAGAGCATAAACATCTGCATTGATCTACCACAGTTTGCATATAAAAAAATGAGACAATTCAGTGGGATTTACATCTTGGAAAGCATTTGAGGTTTGTGCAAACAGAACTACTTCCTGCCAAACCATAGCTCAAAATAGCTACCCATAATAAAATGCTCACTCAAATTCATATGAGGCCACAAGGTCAAAAATAACATAGAAAGAAAATCTTTAAAATGAAAGCAAAATTTTTGATTGCAAATGGAGAAAGAAACATATAAATAAGATTTAATAAGCACATATAACTGTATATGCTTAGAAAAGAGAAAAGGGAGAGAAAGAATAGAAATGCTATTCACACTTCTGGATAAACTCAGCTTGGCTAAAAGAGTTCAATTAGCAGATACAGTCACTTCTTGAAAAGAAACAAAACACTACACAACATAAATGCCTCCTATGTATCAGGTCTATTTAAATTTTATTTCTATGCATAGTTTTCATTAGTTTCAAGGACAGGCTACATAAATAATCTTATTAGCAAAAAATAGTTTCTTCTAGCTTTTGGGATTTTATTCCCATCACTGACTTAAGTATCACATACACACACACTCTTAAAAATTCTGAAATGGAAAGTGCATTAGAATTAGGAGAGATTATGCATAGCTGTTTAAAAAAAAAAAAAAAGAAAAAAAAAAGATAACCGAAGCATATTTGTTCCAAATACATGCACTCTACAAAGAGAAAAGGAGCAAAATGACAATTCAGAAGTCTGAATTTATTGATTTATTTATTAAGAATTAAGCCAGCTTTCCTACATTAAGAAACTTTCATATTATTCCTGCTAAGAACATGTGCACAGGTGCCTTTCTAATTTATCAGATCAGATATGTGGGCTCTTTCTAACCTTTCTTGAAAAGGAATCCAGAAAAATGGGATTTAAGAGGGGGCAGACAAAAAGACATTCATCCCTCAAAAAACAACAAAAAAACCCTCCCCAGCTTCTAGAGCACATCTTCACAATAAATGATTTTGAAATTAAGTTTTTACAGCTTTCATTCAAAAGCAAAAAAATTACATGCTGTGTTCGTACCTGCATATGTGTTACCAACACAACAAGGAAACAGAATGTTTATTTTAGAAGACAATAGAAGTTGCCGCAATGGCCATGAAAACTATCAAGGAAGTGCACTTTAGTAATTTCCTGATGTTGCTATTCTTCCTCAAATAGTGTTTTATTCAAACTTCTCCAAACAGAACTCTAGTTCATGAAGAAAAGGTGTAATTAATTTTTCAACTGTACTGCTCCATCAGAATTAGATTTCCTTTTTTAGAGAAGTCTCATTAAGAGCATCATCTTGCATTTAGATTCTTTAAATAGGTAAAGTGTACAGATTTAAGAAACGAATGAAATGTCATTGTAATTTGGAATTTTAACACTGCCATATAATGTATAAGTATACATAGCATCTTGTATACAGTCATTGGTTTTTACAACCTAGGAATACGCTTGCAGTAACACTACAGTAAAATAAAATGGTTCATGGAAAATGTATTTTTCCATGCTCTTCAAGAGTATTCTAGTTCTGGCATCATATATGAAGCTTCTTTGTAATTCAGCAGGGAATTTCCAAAAAAGCAGTTCATTCATCTTCTCTATTGGATGCAACAGAAGGAAATAGAAAATAACTAAAAATACACAAACAAAAACACCACACAGGTAACTTGAGGATCTGGTTACTAAAATGAAATCTGTGAAATCGTAAAACTTGGTTCACTCTAAGCCCAATTGTGAGGGCAAACATAACAATGAATCAGTAATTTTCCTACAGTAACCAAGTAACTATATGTGCTTATTCAACTATAAGAAAAATCGTTAAAACCTGAAGATTAACAATTACATGTATGTCAAAAATTAACAGGTCTGCTATCTTTCAAGATGTATCCATTGAAATAAATTGTATAACATTTACCTGTATCCAAGCGCTTTACAGGGGACTCATCATCAACCTCAGAATCTCCACATGCACTCCTTGATCTTTTCCTTGGGTGCAGAAGTGTCTCCAACCTTGGAAGGACTACAGACAAAAAGGTTTTGGTCCCTAGCTGTGGAGAAGTTGGCTGGGTTTCAGTGTTCTTTGCAGACTTTTGGGGGCTTATACTTTTCGATTTGCAGAAGAGAATGGATGTACGTCTGTTTACATCAGTTGATGACTCAGCTACAGCAGAAACAGTCGACTCATTGAGATTACTGTCAAGTAAGTGTTCTGGAGTGTGTCCATTTATTTCTTTCTGAATGGAAGTGCTATATAATTCATTATCAAATTTTACTCTTTTGTAAAGCTTACTCTGCTCTGGATTGAGTTCTACTGGTTTGAGGGTTGGTGGTTCTGAATTAGTCTCCAAGTTTGAAGGAAGAGGTAATGCATCTGATGGTTCAAGTTTAGGGGGAGATTTATCTCCTGAAAAAATTATAAATAGAGTGTGATTTTTGAAAACTCGTAGTTAGAAAGTCTATTATAAAACTCACTATAAATGTGCAGCCCACCAAATAAATTGCTGTTTGGAAACAAAGCATAACACTTTAAAAACAAACCTTGTCTAGCAACAATCTGTCCTAGTTAGTAGTTCCTACTTTTATACTGGGAATGTAACATGGATACAAAAGTAGGCGTTTATAGTATTTGGTGTGTTAAAAATTTACACTTGAATAAATACTTTTTACTTCTAATGCAGTAATGTTAATTTCATAACTAAAATCTAAGAAATCTTTTTTTTATATAAAAAAACTGGGGTGGTGTACAATTTATATGTTAAATGCAATTACACCATCATTAAAATAAAATGTTCGATAAATTACATTTTATAATTTTGAATATTCATCTTATCTGCCTAGCGCAAATTTTATCAGGTAAGCATTTTTTTTAAATGGTATTTCTAACCTGATCTATTAGACTGAGCTAGTGTGTGTTATAAAATGTACAGACAGACAAGTTTTGCAAAGCTGCTTTACAATTGTGGATAGCAGTTTTATTTATCAAAAAACAAAGTCTTGCTGTTTTACTAGCCACTATTTGGCAAATACACTTTGCAGACTTGACAGGAGAAGTCAGAAAAACCACCCTCTACCAATTTTTTCTTCCTTCCCCTTCTGTTACGCAGTCATTTCCCAGTTAATTTCAACAGTCCCATGCCGGGAAAAGGCAATGGAGGTTTTACTGTGAGTGTACAGAACTAAATTTAGCTTTTCATCCCAAGAGATGATAAAACAAAACAAAACAAAAAACACATTCTACTCTCAAGAGTGTTCCCAAATACAAGCAAAATAACTTTGTAATACAAAATTATCAACAAAAATACACATGGATATTAAAACTTTCTAGCTTTAGCAAGAGGAATCTTTTAAAATACAAATTAATATGGAGAAAGCAAATGCTTATTCTAGAAAAGCTGCATGAAAACAACGTATTCAACAGAAGCATTCATGCTGTCAAGTAAAATTCTTGTTTAGATAATTTTCTACCTGAAAAAAGCTGTGAAACATCAAGAGTTTAAACCCTGTACCTGCAGCAGATTAAATATTATCTATGTATTGTTTTGATTTTTGGCTTCACAATGCTTATTTTGAAATCAATGACTTGTGCATATCAAAAAGACTGCTCCATCTATATAAGGTATAATTCATATTAATAACATAAATAGTTAAAATAAAGTTATATGTTCACATCCTTTGAAGGAATACCAGAATTAGAATTGATAAATAGTATTTCAAGATGACCTTAAGAATGAGGTCCATAGGCAGATAAACAAATATAAGCATCAGCTCTTCTAAAAAAAAAAAAAGTCTGTTAAGAATGGCCTGTACTTTTTGAACAAATTCTAACTTTCTTACAACTAATTTGAAAAGATTCACATAAAGATTTAAGCACAGAAACACACTTAAAAACTATTTAGATACTACAAGACTAATTTCACTGCGTTACTTTGGTACCATATGCCACAAGAGTTTAGAATACAATTTGTCATGTGCTTAAGATTCAAAACAGAATTGTTAAAGGTAATTTATAGCAATTCTACACTCGGCTGATGTAGAGATTCCCTTTTTTGCCACAAGGATTCTACTGATTACTTTCTATATCTCTCTTTACTACAGCTTCTTCCTTTCATCCTCCAATTACATTCCATTTCAGGTTCTAAATTTGAACTAATATTTACTATTCTTGACTATATCATAACTATCACCATGGTGTCAATCACCTCTGAATAATGCTTTTTATTATGTTTTTAAAAGTAAGCATTTCAGACCAAAGAAAGTAGTTACTGGTCAGAGATTGTATCTACACTTTTACACTACTATTTGTACAGCTGCTGCCAATAATAAAAATGTTGATCTAGAAGTAACAAAGTATAGAGTATTTATTATCTGCCAGAAAGTACATTCCTAAATAACTATATTCACTGGCACCATTACTGAAAGAGGGAAGAAGTGGGGTGAGGGGAAATACACACACAAACTCCAACAATCACTAAACATTTTGAGAACATTTAGCACCTCAAAACTTAATGCTAAGTTATATGCGGATTCAAATATGTTTTTTTCCATCATTGTCCTTCAAATCTCAAGCAAGTTACAGATTCGAAAATCATTCTCTTAATCACTCTAAAAATTAAACATCAAGCTGCTGTATGAACTGCATTTAAGGACAGTCATCTTACTCAGTTCAGCTTTCAAAAATTTTGATAGCATCAAGCTGCTCCATACAGACTACTGTTTTTATCATGCTTTCACTTTCCTTCCATTTTTTCCTTCCTCATCCAATACTGTTAGTCAAGTTGTGACATGCCTATCTCTCTCTCTCTCTCTCCTCAATAAAAATAGGTAATAAAATAACTTTTTAGAGAAGAGAATGTAATGCTGATCCTGGAACAAACTGCCAATAACGCTCTTTATCCCGTCTCCTCCCCTGCTTCCCCCCACACCCCCACCATGAGACTGGATTTTTGTTGGCGTCATTTAAGAAGGAGTAATAAAATTATCAGTAGCGGATTTCAAAGGAAAAAAAAAGACCACACATAACATTCAACTGTAACCTGAGGTCAGGTCTTCCTGTATGTTGCTCTCACTAAAACCAGCAGGAAACACAGAGTAGGTAAGGATCTGAGATCACTATTTTGAGGAGGCAGAGAGGCACAAACAGAAGGGCAGTCAGACGTGGCAGCCTTGATTATAAAACATTGTTTGGTGAATCCCATCACTAGTTAGTGATGCAAACCAAAGCAAAGAAGCAAAACCAAACTAACCCTCCACTCTCCCAAAACAGTCTGCATTAAAGGACAGAAAGGCAACAAAAGACAGTATAATGGCTGTAGTTTTCAGTGCCTTTGATTTAAATTCACATAATCTCTCTATGTATTTTGGTATGTAAGTAGATTTCCAAAAGTACTAAGATGCACTGAGATTTCCAAATTCTTTTCCGTTCTAATATTGTTTGCATTTTAATTTCCTAACAGATTTTTTAAAAAATCTTTGCTACTGTGAAATATAAGGGAGCGATAAGGGGATGTGGCTAAAAAGATCATGATGATAGTCTTAAAATATTAATTGTAAATAAGCACTATATGTCCACTTAAAAATAAACTAAAATGTTTATTTAATTTAATTCACATGGTTAGAGCACTTGATTGAAGAGGTCCACAACAGTACTGAGTTAAATACAGTTTAAAAATCTTACCTTCTTCTTCTCCTTCTTGTTCTAATGCTGCAGCTTCTTCTTCAAAACTTCCAATACCTGATTCTATTTGAGGAGCTTGATTGTGTTGCTGACTTAGTTTGTTGCGGATAATGCTTATTTCTTTCTTTAACAGCTTTGCTCTTTTGCTCCTTGACCCACTGGATTTCATTGCACAGGTGAGATCAAGCTTTTCTAACAACTCTCTCAGCTGTTCTTCTAAGGACATATGTACTCTGTTTGCAGGATTCAGTAACCGATCCACTGAAGTCAAAATATGTATAATTGAAAATATGTTAGTGTTTACCAGAATATTAACAAATATACTAAAAGGAAAAAAAAATAAAATCATGTGCTGGAATTAAAAAAATATCAAAAATCTACTTCAATTACAGTTTTAGTAGCTTTACTGTCAGCAGTGAAGAACGGTTGAAACAAACTCCTACTACGTAATATTATTAGAATTCTTCTTGATCAGGATTGTGTTTAAGAAAACTAAGTAGAGGGACAAAGAATTTTTAGCTATGAAGGAAGACAGCTTAATAATAAGTAATTTGCTGCTTTTCAAAGAGTGAGATTATAAACAAAGTATGTTATTTTCCCTTCACTGCTACATATCTTGGCTTTCTGAGTTTCCAAGTGAAAAGATGACTTGAATTCTCAATATTACAAAATTGCTCATTTTTTATTGAAGAAGAAAGATAGAACTATTATTAAACATTAAATTTCTAATTCAATAGGTAGTTTAAGAGTGTGTTTATATTTACACACACTGGCAGCTATGCTCTATGACTTATGAGCACATGATCATGTGAAAGAAAGCACTCAAAATTTAAAACCCATTTTCACATACATTTTTTAAATTAGGCTCTAAGCTTGTTAAAAATGAGAATCTAGAAGACTGTTTTCTAATGATAGAAGCAGTAGAAGAGAATCAACTGAATCATCAAAAAAAAGTCTATAGTTAGAAAAAGAAATATTTCTCATCAGAAAACTGAACAGGTATGTTTTTAAAGACATGTATGGTATTTAGAGACTGTATTTAATAAAAACTTAACTAAACAAGAAAAAAAATCAAAAATATCTTACCATCTTCCCATGAGAAAGGCTGGGGTGACTCAAGTTTAGGCCGTTCAGGTAAGTGCATTCCAGTTTCATTATTATAACCGATTCCTTCAGCATCTCGCCTAGCTTGCCTGAGAACAACACCTCCTTGATCTCTTAACCGCACTGCAGCTCTATAGAATATTGTATCTTTTGCATTATATTTCATACAGTTATCTATGATAAGATTGAAGTCTTCTTCAAACTCACTGAGGTTTCTATAGCCTTGAGCATCTAACCGTTTTCTCATGGTAGAAAAATCCATTGGATGTTTAATATGATCCAAATAATCCGGAACCTTTGAATAAATATTTAAGGCAAAAATGGTGTAAACGTAAGCAAATTATTTTGTTACAAAGTAACATTAGTTATTAATAGATTCAGGTTTTTTTCTCATATTTAATAATACCTTAAATCAAGAGCTGGGAAATGTAGTTTAGAATTGCACACTTTGATCCTGCACACATTTACACACCAACTGAAGTTTACATATTGCATGATTCTACATCCTAGATAATAAACCACAATTCTAATAACAGATGCCCAAACTACTTATTTTTATTCTTTGGAAGAATACGTGTGTGCACATACATGTACAGACATACAAATATACATATGTATACACATACATATGCACATACACACACAGGTACACCCTAAGACAATCTAGTTTCCCACTTAAAAAAAAAAGTGAAAATTTATATTTAAACGAAAACATAGTAACTACATTTTAATTTTTACTAGGACACTCTTTAAGCTTGCTTTATCAAATAATATTATGTCAGAAGTAAAACAAAAACAAAAAAATAAACTCTTCAGCCTTTTTTAGCTTTGTATAAAGTGGTGTAGATTAATATGGTCTCATGTTATTCCATGCAAGTGTTTCCCAAAAGGAAATTATTTGGGTATATGAACATATATAGATTTTCACAGCAGTAAGTTATAACATAAGTTACTGGCATAGAGATAAAAAAAAGATAACACTACTCCCCATTCTGCAGTATAATGATTTGTTTCTTGTTATTAAATCAGCTAAATCGTATGCAAACATAAGGAAACACTTTGGAAACATTAAGTTTAAGACATACCTCTTTAAGGTTCACTGGCTGAGCAAATATACGAGCAGGATCCTTTTCCTGTAGCTGATCCAAAACTGACCGCAAAAGTACAGTGAATGGAGTAAGCTGAAGCTCCATAGCAACCTGCTCAATCTTGACCTAAACAAGTAATAATTACTCAGTGAAATATTTTTCATTAAGATAGCGTTTTGAGTTGTTCTGCAGCAAGAATAATGTACTTGACATAAATATTTTAACTTCCTTAGTTGGAATATCAAAGAAAATTAATTTTCAAAAATAACACTTCTATATCTTATGCTACTTTCAATATCATTAGTTGGCATTGGTCTGACATACATTTTCAGTACATAATCACTCTCATCCTTTTCCTTTAAACTCAACTTCAACTCCAGCTTCACAAATTTTCAGAATTAAGATTCATATTTTATCTATAAGAATTTAATTTTTGTTCTAGATTCTAACTGGAATTCTTTTTAAAGAAAAAAACATTACACAAGAATAACTTTGCATAATGTGAAAGAGCAAAATTTAAAATGTAACCTGTTTAAGTTGTAGTAATAGTACTGTGTTCAAAATGTCGCAAAAGAATTTACAACAGTGATGAATGTTAATGAGCTATGTAAAACCAAAATAGGTTGTTTAAAAGACAGAATGTTCATTATATGCGAATGCCAATAAAACCATTTAAAAATACCAAAATCTACAGCTTCTTCAAATATTTGGTTGCCCTTTAGAATTGCCATTACTTTTGAGTATTTTAAGACTCCTTTATAGCTTTATTTTCAGGACATTTAAAAAGAAAAAAAACATTGAAACAGGTTTGTTATGGCAAGGATCCATTAATGGTGTGTTTGTGAGTATGTGTTCCTACATGTGTACTTATTTAATAAAAATAAAGTATATATACACATATATACACAGACACAGCAAATGATACATGAATGTATCAAGAATAGTTAACTATATTACCTTGCAATGAATTGGTAGAGCTTACAAAAAAAGTAGAAATGGAATGTTATTTGTGTAACAAAGGATAGCTAAGGACTCAGTAGGGCAAACTTGTTACTTTGGGTTTTCTTAGAGGTTGTCTTTCTTCATTATCGCTTCCTCACTTTCCTTCTCCAAGCTACTAATGCTTCATAACGTTGTATCATTTAAATATATTTATTTATTTGTCATAAAAAGGAAACTCAGTATAGGCACATGAGCTGGCAGAACCAATTAGATTTTTATTTGTTTGTTTAACAGTTCTTTAGAAATACACCATCCTTGCAAGTGTAATTGAAAGGCCTGTTAAATAATTCTATATACTTTAAACTACATGTTTATATTCTTGATCCTAAAAAGGAAGATTAAAAGACAACAACTATAGTTTTCTTACTGCAAAACTTGTACACAAGAATACTTGAACTATCTTTTGCTTCAGGAAAATTTTACCAAATTAAAAGGGTACTACTTACCTGTTCTCGTTTTAATTTTTCACGCTTACGTATAAGTTCAATTAGCAAACGTGCTCTTTCAAGATCATGGCGCAGCCTTTGCCAGTACTTCAATTTTTCTTTTAAGGCTTGCATTTCTTCATCATCTTCTCTCTAAGAAAAGAATCAAAAGGTTTTAACAAAAATTTAAAATGCTAATCTCTTTTAATATGCAATTTTACAATGTATTCATGGGAAAGGAGAAACTCTTGTTTTACAGTCACAGCATTCAGTAATAAGCTTCATACTGCCAAAACACAAACAAAAACCCTGTGGTCAGGATATCTTCTTTAATTCCTAAATTCTCTAGTTGGAAGCAGCATCTGTAAAACCAGAAAGCAATCCCATGATGAAGACAACTTACAGCAGAAAAAAAAAAATATAGCAAATAGCAATTAGTAACATAATAAGCTGCAAAATAAGATCCAATGTTTTCACATCGAAATCCAAACTACCAGGAATGTCATTAGCTTCCTCAGAAAAACCCCACTCAAATGTAGTAGAAGTAAATTCTTGTTGGGTTCAACACAGTCTCCCCCCAGGCAGAATTAGAACACACTGGTAATAGAGTAACAAAATTACTATGACTTCCAAGGACAGGAGATGAAATCAGTTCTCCAACAAAGGGAGAAGAGGGGGGAAAATAAAGAGTAGTAGTTTCTGAAAAAGTTAAGACACTATCAAGACTGTAAATACAGCCAGTTATAATCCCCAAAATGCTACAAAAAACTTCAAATGGTACAGGCAAATAGACAATACAGTAATACAACTTTCTAACAAATGAACAAAAGAATGATTTACACATTCTTTTGGAAAAGACAGTGTTTAAATGCTTGCCGTTTTTAGCTTGATTTGTACACGTAATGAACAAGCCCTTTTCTTGTTGCCATTTTTACTATTTTTCACATTTAAGAAAAGGAAGGGTATCTGAATACTTTATATAGTATTCAAAAGGGATGGGTAATTAACCAGAAACAAAGAGATTAGTACTAAGCACACAACAGAAATATCCACTTCATAGAATTTTTACATTTAAAGAGAATATTTTATAAAAGAATCTCAGAAAGATCTAAAGCTTCATCTATTTGCCAGGGACTAGCATAAAACAATATAAACTTGATAAGTAACTTTTTTTTTTTTTCTTTTAAATCAACATATCCAAATTCCTTAAGTTTTAAACATTAGATGGCAGAGGAATAAAAACACCTGCCTGGTAAGCAGGGGAACAATGAAAGTGATCACACTACAGCCTGTTACACACAAGCAAAAAAACTTCCTAACTGAAGTTAATTTAGAAATGTTATAGATCATCGAAAGGAAGCTTGTGCAATTTTTCAGACAGAAGGTTCTAAAAATAAAGTTGCAAGAATCGGCAGTTTAAAAATTCCTAATATATTTGAGTGCTGACAGATTCACACAGTATTTTATTGTTTTACATACTTCAGAACATTTTCAGAACTGTAAATATAAGTACCTATGGAAGCTATGAAGTTTGTTTTCTTCAAATTTCTGACTGCATTACAGCTGAAAATCCTTATCTATCAACTAGTTCTGCACAAAATACAGCAATCTGGAAACAAGGTTCCTCTTTTGAAAAATACAAAAAAAAAAAAAAAAAAAAAGATTGAAAAAATGGAGGCATAAAATGCTATTCCCTTTTCCTGATTATTACCACCACTGACGTTTTTTTCCTCATTTCTTTTAAGTAGTTAGGTCTAGAATTAGGCACTTACTATGTAATTTAATTGAGAAGAGTGATATTTCAGAGTTAATTTTGATAGTAAAACAAGTATTAGTATGAACAGTTTCTAGTCCTTAGAATTCTCAGGGACTCAATGAACTAGAAAATCTATACTGCCACTAATGCCTGTCTTCGCACACTTCATCATCTTAGAGTTCAGATCCCATGTGTGGAAGAGTAACCTAACTGTTAACTGATAAGCTGTATTTTTTTCATAGTTTTACTGTTTTTCGGCACCAAAGATAAGCTTTGGCTGTTGCTCAAAGTGGAAGTCTTGTCCGCTCTTTGCTTGCAGCCACTCAACATTGTCTGCTCTTTTGCCCTATGCAGTTGCCTAAGAACTGATCCAGCTGAAAGCTCAGCCAACAAAAACAGAATAGTTTTAAGGCAGAACAAGGAACTTAAATACAGCTGGGAAAATGTTGCTTTCTTATACCAGGTTTTGAGGTAGTTTACCTGAGACCCAAGTATTTGGCTAAATCTGAAGATGCAGTTATACGTAACTTAAATTTTATTATTATTATTATTATTAGGCGTATTCTTCTAGTTGGATCAGCTGTTTGATCTGGTACAAGTACTCCCAACAGGACAAACACATGATTTCATTCCATACGGTAGCCACATCGGTTTAAATCTACAGATGTGATTCAAACATGCACAGCATCTATTCTTTTGCTTTTTCGTTGTGTGCACCACCCTGAATGTTACTTCTGCTTGTGGACTAACAAAAGCCTCCAAATTTATGCTACTTCTATGTAAAGTGGTGCTGGCAGATACAGCAACACTAGCTGTGATTAGTCCCCTTCACACTAACCTGTACTGCCTGATAGGCACATACAACATGTGCCTGAATAAGATTAAAAGCTCCAGGCAAGCTGAAAAGAGCTATGATGCACTGGCTTCTAATATCTATCTCAAGAAAAATAGGATAAAATGAGTTCCTTTCACAATTTTTAGTTCCGACAAGCAAAAGTCCTTGGAGAAGAACCGCCATAGAAGTTGTTCTCCAAGTTTCCTTCTTTCTGTAACAAATCCAGAAAGTTTCTTCTGGCTGGCAAAACAGGAAATTGTCTGATATACTTTGTTCTTATTGAACGTCAAATATTGCATTATCTAGAAAAGCTAATATTGCCAAATTTACCAATTCAGAGGGAACAGGGAGACACTTAAGTCTACACACAGAATATACACGGATTGAGAACTAATCTTCCGCTGTAATTCCCACCATGAAGAGTGGTAACATATGTTACCACTCTATGCATACTGGTAGGAGTACTGCCACCATGTACCAACAAACCATTCCTTGCGCTGGATGCAAATATCTGCGGACAGCCTCACTCTTTACAGGGTCTGTAATTTAACACAAGCCAAACAGAACTAACTATTGATCAAGATCAAATTTTATAACTGTAATTCCATGTTAAGATCCTTTGCTGACACTTGTGCGACAGTCAGCCAACACCATTTTATGATTGCAACTAATGCAATAGTCTTGCTGAAATCTTCAGTTCAGATATGACCTTACTTATCAGCAGTTTCTACCTTGTTTTTCCGAACAGTAGTTTTTAAACAATCTCACTGTAGCAAGAACAGCCACTGCACTCTGAATTTCATTCTCTGTTTTATCTGTACATCCTTTAAGTACAGAAAAAAAAAATCACATAATAATGAGGATGCAAGCTTGTTTAGGATATCTGTAATCTCTTTCCTGAACTTCAGGATGGTGAAAGAGAAGTGATAGGATAAAGAAAAACATTAACCATTCTTTCAGAGCGTTCCTCTTCCTTCAGAATATCAAGTAGCATACACCCAAGATCTTTTGGATCTGTTTAGAACTATTAGAAGTTTTTATAACATCACCTTGAAAAGCATGTAATAATTCAGTTCTAAAGCACATTCATATCAGTTATTCTAAATCATGGAAAGTTTTTCCCCACTTACAAATTCATTCTAATAAATCAAATGTTATTTGAGAGGGATCAAATACCTTCTACTAGGTGTTTTGCAATCAATTTCCGAGTTTTGTTAAGAATAACTGGGTTTAGTATTTCTTTTCAGTTTAAATGAAAAAGAATAAATACTATTCTGAATTTGTATCTCAGTGTTCCTTGGATTGAATGAAAACATGTTTATGTTCTTTGACACTTTGACTTTCCCCATAAAATAAAAGAATCTTCCTATCTAGATTGAAATTATCAAAGTAATTATGCTTGCTTTCCCTACTCGATTGGAGCAAATAATCTACGTTGCACAATTTTGAGGAGTTCCTCTTAAGAGCTGTGCCAAGTCTGATTATTAAAAATCTTCATTATGCTTTGGCTTATACTTAGAATAACAAAGATGACAAATGCTCTGCAGTTACAACTATTTCACTAGGTACTCCTAAGACCAATTGAGGATATCATGGAAAGATGTACAGTATCATACAGAGGATGTCTATGACTCACTGAAGAGCTCTACCAATACATTTTTCATCAATATGACCATTTATTATTAAACTTCCCTTGAAACTTACTTTTTTTTATTTCAAAAGATGAAGTTCAGATAAATTGAATTATAGGTTTTCAACATTAAAACAAAGGCAAACAAGTACCCAGTTTTTAATCAAGCAGTATAACTATTCCATTTCAAATTAATATAATACTTTAATTATTTTATTACTTGAGAATACTGCATTGTTCTGAAATTAAAAAAAAGAAAAGAAAGAAATCACACGTTTGGACAGGAACACAAATAAATGAACACATTTTAAACAGCTCCAGACTAAGGCTTTTTTTTGGTACAATCAAGTATCAATTATAACAATCATCTTTCTTTGGCAGTTATTATTCTTTAGAAATTTTGCACTTCTGATTCACCAGAACATGACATCTTAATAGCAGAAGTACTTCATAACGATCAACTAGTAAATATAATATTTTTAGGATCTGTAATTATAGTCTAGCTAGGTCTGTGTTTCCGTATGTGCCCTGGACTTTGTGCTTGATTTTAGTATTTTTAAGGACTCAAATTCATTCAAAATTATTAGTGTTTATTATCTGAATAAGTTAGTTGCAACTACTACAATGTAACTGGTAGATACTATTCTGAAGAACAGAAACTTCTAGTACTGAATCGAAGAGATAAAAATCACACTCTGCTTTAGAGTTTAGGTGAGTAACCCACAACTTCTGATCCAAATAAGCAGCACATCACCTATAAAATTCCCTATAGAAGTTTTACTCCTGTAACCATTGAAATTAACATAGAAATTCATAATGAAATCTGATGAGCAGTTATTTAATATATATTAAGCCATATTGTGAATTCAAAAATTTAAAGTAAGATATATAGGGAAGTTATTACCCCTCAAAAAAAGCAGCATAAAAACTGAGATAATGTAGAAGAAAGGAAATAAAGATGAATAAGTGGCCAATTTATAATCAAAGTTAATTCCATGTAAAAAGATAAAAATCAATTACTGAAGTAACAGTAATATCAGTGAATTAATAATTGTTTTTTTCCCAAAGAAAAGCTAAGAAAAGAAATACAGAAGAAAAAGGAAAGATCAAAGATAACTACAAAGTGATGATGACCATGATGTTTTTATGACTGTATTAACAATTTATCAGCAAACAACAAAATTCAATTCAAATAGAAATAACAGTTAAGCTCTAGTTAAGCTCTAAAGGGAAAAAAATCTCAATTTAATACAAGAAAACGATACTCATATACAAATTTTTCAAAGTTATAAAATGTATTCATAAGTCCTAACAGCTATTTTACAAGAATAATTCCCTTGGAAGTCATAAACATCTGGAGAATGACAAAGAATATATCCAATTACATTCTCAGTTAAATTTAAGAGAGTAATGGGTATGCAGTATCTACATTATGCTGTTTCACTGCATTTCAAGGATTACATACACAGGTCTATCTACAGAATTCAAACACGAGGTTTTAATTATTCTCATAGTCACTTAGTGACCTGAAATGAGACATTAAGACCTATCAATATCCCTAATGTTGATCATATTACAAAAATGGAAAGCAGAAAAGTACTGCTTTCTGAATCTGATATAAACTTGGAGTGACTGGTTTTCTTTCCAATTTTCAATAATTCTGATGCTAAATGAGTAAAAGTTTAATCAACTTGGATGTATTTTAGATATGGTGAATTTTACCTTTACAAAATAATTAATATATATTTATGCTTGTCAATAATCCCACTTAACTATGTCAAAAGCGAAACTGAAAGTGGTATCAATAGGTCTTTGAACTTCAACCATGGTTTGTTCTGTGTTTTGTTATTACCAAACCATGTGGACAAAAAGGATCCAAACCTCAAACACTAAACTAATACATCTAACCTTTACTCCGCAGAACATTCCAATTTTTCTTAGTTCTATGTTGCAAAGCCTAAATTTACTTTGCATCTTCTAATGAATTTAAAATAAAATTTATTTTTATCATACTAAGATTCATAGTACATTGAGGAATGAGTTCCAAAAACCATAATATTAATTAATAAACAACAGTACTAGGGGATTTTTGGTGGTGGTATATTTTGTGAAATGTTTAAGCAAAACAAAAGATTACTCTGCATAAATATTTTGTATATCTCAAAAGAAATTTAAAAGTTGTAAAATTAGTTATTATATAACTCTTAGGTAGAGAACACACTACTGTAAAAATAAGGGAAAGTTTTCACTCAATGCTATGTTTCCTAGTGAATATTTATTCATTAAAATAGAGACTTCTTGATTTCTTCTTGTAAGTAAAAAGTGTGTCACATACCTGTTGTGTGTTTCTTTGTGACTGTAAACTGGACTGCAGCCTTCTCAACAGAGGAACACCATTCCTAGACAGCCTTTTAAGCAACCAGTAACTGTGCACTCGTTCAACAAACTGCTTCTTCCGCTGAATGGCCACCTGATTCATAATTTTATTTAATCTAAAATATGGAAAAACTGATATTGTATATTTTGCAGTAAAGCACAGAATATATTTGTCTATGGAAGTTCAACATCAAAATATATAAATGCGTAACAGAGCAACAGCAATGACTATCATATTACTATGACTATATAACAGTCTATCAACCATATTATTTTTAGTCACGTTACTTCCTAACAGTAAATTACAATTAAATACCTCTTGGCTTTTTAGTTTCTAACAAATATTAGCCTAAAGCTTAATGTGAATTTTAAAATAATTATATTTAAAATAAAATTGGAAATAAAGCTCTAAATCCATACTGAAGTTTTCAGATTGCTACATACTTAATATAAGCAACATAATACAGAATTAGTAGTCACTTATACACAACTAGTAGTTTATTTTAAAGAGAACATATCTTCAAACTTTTTTTATGCAAAAGAGTATGAATGCACTCTATATAAAGTTTACAACAAAAAGCTTGTGTTACTGAAGTACTAACATTAACTTTTCAGTAAATAAAGGGGAGAAAAAGTTCAAAAGAGCATATACTTCATGATTTTATCCTATACATATGATGATAATATCCACAGAAAAAGGCTGCAAGAGAGGATGATAAAACCAGTAAAGTGAAATATCTTGAGTAAATGAATACTGTCTTCTTCAAAAAAATATCTTTAAATGGATGCAAGTATGTCCTAGGGTTCCAACCACTTGCACTCTGTTTTGCTGTTGTGCTTTATTTGCAGGGGGGGGACCTTAAGGGTTTTTCTCCCCCCCTCCCCCCCCAAACTGATCTTGATTGAGCAGGATGTTGGATCAGACAGTCTCCAGGGGTCCCTTCCAGCCTCAATAGTTTTTTTTTTGTTTGCTTTGGGGTAGGGAAGCAGCTGAAGAGAGGTAAGGATTTTCCTTAGCAGAGGTAAAAATGGAATTACAGGACAATGCAAATAAACAAAAGTGTTAACTTTTTCTTCCTAGTTATTTATTTATTTATTTTTTTGATACAGGTGAATTTACTCTGAGTTTACAAAAAGCCATCTATCTATAGTCAGTTTTTTTTAAGCTCCATAGGAGCTAAGGTGTAGCAGTTCTATTCAGTGCTATGCTAACTGTAGCTACAGACCTTTTGGTCACTACAGAATACAGGCAGCACAAGGACAGGTCTCCTTCAAAATATAGTGTATAGTGCCTTTCCCTTCTTCAACTACATCATTTTTTCAATGAATAACTAAACCAGTAAAGCAATCTTGAAAAATTCTAGTTTAATTCAAAGGAAGCTCAGAAAGTCTGCAGACAGACTCAGGACTATTTCAAAAGCCTTTTACTGAAGGAGAGAAGGGGTACTCAAGAGTTATGTGACCACATTAAACTTCATACACAACAACAGAATCATAATTAATTATAAAATGCAATTAATCACTTTAACTTGTCTTTCTTAGAAACAGTAAAATCCACTCAACTAAGCCAAAAAAAAAGCAGAGCCAAATACGTATCTATTTGGAGAGATCACAGAATCATAACTCAGTATGAAGAAAGGTGCCTTGGCCTCACGCCCATCAGATGTGGCAAGACTAAACAAACATCTTTAATTATAGTTTTAAGTATATTTGCCTTTTCGCAGAAGGAACCATTCTATTCACAGATAACCGTGATAATAAAATACTACAATAACCTTTGAAGAGATGTTAGCAGAAGATACTCTTCTACTTTCAAAATACGAAAGCAAACACTAGGTACTTCAGACTGCAAAAACTAATCTAGTACGTTGTAAAAACCTACTCTTCTCTCCCCCCCCCCCCAAAAAAAAAAAAACAAACACTGGCTGTTTATATTTCAATTAGACACCAAGCTTAAGTAGTGGCAATATATCATCAATCAAATCACGTCTTAATTTATCTAAACACAGTGAAGCTCAGAGACTCTTCACACGGCACATATCTACAAAGCATCTACACTACAGTTTTAACGTCCTAGTAAAGGACATTACATCTACCAGGAGAATCCACTACCTACAGCATAGCTTTTTTATTATCATTCTGCTTGGTCACATAATCCCAGGTAGACTCTTGCAGCCTGCAACTATTCAAGTTTTGACACTTGAGCGAAACAAGGCAAGATTCATCTGCTGCGTAGAACGCTCTGAGTAACACAGACCAGTTACTGACTTTAAAGTTCCCATCCTTGATCATTATCTCTCAGTTATCATCTTACTGGGAAAGAAAGTCTCATCCACAAAGACATATGTGGCTGTAATGAATCTGAACACATTAATGAAATTAAATACACATGTGGCAATCCTAAATAAGGATCTTCCTGCTCCTACCTGAGTTAGAACTAAAGGTAAGATTTTAAAATTCTTAGAGGTCTCAAAGCAGGTTGCTGAACACTCTTTTTTAAATGAAAGACATAATATAATTTAAAATAGTTTCTTGAAGAATAAAGAATATGTATATATTTTAGGTAGGTAAGGAAGAGCTGCCTGAAGACTTTACAATTTGTAATCCACAGTCTGACTTGCACAAGACAGGGCTAACTGCTGCATCACACTGATAAATCCCCCAAGCAGAAGCAAAGTTTACAAAAGGACTTAGATCAGTTCCCAGAACAAACAAAACACACAAGCAAAGGCCTTCTTTCTTTTCTTCAAGATAACTCTCTAGAGCTTTTGCCCAGTGTAAGAACATCACAGAAAGAATAATATTCTGTAGTTTTACTTTCTAATGACAAGTGTCAAATGCAAGTCAAGCATAGTAAGCACTGAGAGAAAAAAATATTTTTAAGACATGCATTAAACATTGTATTGTAGTACTTTCTCTTCGGAAATAATAGACCAATCTCACTACCTAGGTATTTCTGATCTCTCTGTTGAGACTGTGAATAGCAAAACTCCTGTACAAGGTAGCCCAAAGAAGGCAGTTTAGGAATGCACATTTGTAAGTACAGCCCTAGTTACTGTCTCCCTTATCATATAATTAACTTTAAACAGGTCAAAAATAAAAAGCTACAGCTATAGTTACCACAGAAAGCAAGCAGAAGAGATCAACCATTGCTTTTCTAGTTCCTTATGGAACAGAGAATTTGTTAGACAAATTCTCAGGTGATCTTCTCAAAAGGATAGTGTTAAGTGCTAAACATTTCTCTCTCAAAACATCAAAATGATTAACACAATTAAGCTCAACACAGAGGAGAACTGTTCTTACACTGTACACAGACTGAGCAACCATAGCCTGTGTCACTGTTGTGCCTTCAAACACAGGCCCAAAACATGGTGTTCTCTCCTCCCGAATCATTTATCAGTTATTAAAAACAAGTAAGATTAAAAAAAGAGACAAGATCTAAAAATAAGATTAATACATTTCTCTAAGCAGTATTTCTATAACAATACAAATCAAATGAATTTAGTCAAAAAGCCCTTGCACAATTTAGGTGTATTTCAAAAATTCCTTAACAGGTAATTGTGTTCCCATGAATTTCAGTAGCTCTTTTTACATAACTGATCCTGTAACAGAAGCATTAGGTTTCAAGTTGATAAAAGCCAACAGTACTGATGCATGAACTATCATTCCAGGTCAGCCATTTTCTCAAGCTGTCTGACTACTGCTGCCTTTTGATTTCTTGGCATGCCGACCAGGCATACTCCCTGTTGATTTTCTGTTTTTTGGGCTATGTTCCAAGACTACATAGATGTCAAAACATTTTTGAAAACTATTGTATTTGTGCAACAGCAACTGGGAAAGCCAATACTGACTCCCTCCCCCAACTCCATTTGTATCCTACTCTAAAACACTGTGACATGTACTACAAACACGGTACTGAGGTATCTTACAATCTCACTGCTTATCTTTCATATGGGAAAAGCTCCCTTTTCAACTCAAGTTTTCAAAGCATTTGCAGTTCTGATCCTGAACTGTAAGTTAGGATGAGAGTAAATTATACCAGTAAAAATATCCTGCATTTACAAAGGCAACAGAAAGATGAGGGAAGGAAACTGTTCTGCTTTGAAAGAGTAAGGCAGTATATTAAATTTCATCTTAAATTAAAATATCTTTAGCGATAATTTGTTATTTATCAGCCGTTCTGAACTAACCCTCTCCTCACACAGAGGTACTTGATTGATACTCCACCATGCACGAAGGGTGGTGTTCTTAATGCAGTGGTCGAAGAATTCGGAGAAAGACTGTAAACACAAACTCTTAGTACTATGTTTCTTTTTCTTTCTTTTTTTTTTTTTTTACATAAATGCATATTAAAAATATTATTATTAAAAATATTAATATTAAAAATATTACATAATATCACATATTAAAAAATATTTTCCTCAATATAAAAGAGATTTGCTCTTGTCATATTTGCAATTTCATAGCCTCTACTCCTGACCACTTCCTCTCTTGGTTTCAATCACATATCCCTGTGACAACTACTACAATTAGTTACAAGAAAAAGTGAAAATAGTCTCTTTATGTTAAACTGCAGCATAGGTAGGCAGACACTAAAGAAAGCCAGCATAGATAAGCACCCTCTTTTCTATTAATCATCAATGATCAGCCCAAGGACTGTACATTAGTGGGCATTAAAGAAACAGTTAATGTACAATATCTGCTTTCTGATCCCATAAATTTCATCTGTAAGTACTGTAAGACATGTAGTGTCTCTTCATTCTTAAGTTTTCAAAATACAAGTTCTTCAAAATACAAACTAGAGAGAAAATTTCCATCCTACAGCAAGCATGACTCTTTCACTATTACTACAGTAATTCAGGAAGTACGAACCTAATGCAATAATTTATAAGGTTCAGTAGAATTAAATATCCACTAGAACCAAACAACTTTTAAACATGACCTAAGCCTAGTATTTCAATTACAATACTTTTACATTACTTATACTAAAATATCAAGAAATACCAATTTTATCTTGATTTACAGTGATACCCATAAACAATCAAATGAGGTTCCACTGCACTGGGTAAATAAACCTGTCCTATTTTCCAATACAAAAATTATAGATATGCTTTTGAAACTATCAGAATAAAATATAAGCCATTTAAATTTAATAAATTTTAACTGAGTAAACTGACTTTCAAGAATATTTGAAATTCCAAGCCTTGTTCTCTTGAATTCCATGGAATATACTGACAATCAAAGGAAGCAGGAAAAAAAAGACACAAAAATTAACCACACACAATTACAGTAATTCCACAGACATTAACTGGAAGAGAATTAGCAGAAAACTAGAATAATAATAATAAAAAAAGATATGAAAGTCTCCATTTTGGGAATTGGAATGAATCTGGGTCCTTGCCAATTACTCTGAACCCTGTATCCAAAAATTTCAGCTTCTAGAGATGAGAAAGAGTGCTTGGACTGACAAAATTCAAATTTTCTCATAAAAAACCTTTGGCCGTGGCTGCCTATCCAAAAATGTTTGTAAATTCTGCTTTTCAATATACCTTTTTTAGTTGTGCAGAGAGAGTTTTGTTATTTCAATCCCCTCTCCCAATCAGAAATCCAATTTCTTCATTTAAAAAAACCAAACTTTTGATTAGCTTTAAAGAAAACACAAACATATGAATAACTACGCAAAAATCAAGGCCCATTGAATTTCATATTAACTTTTGAATAGGGATAAGATTTCTTTTATAACTAGCCAAACTCAGCAAACAGATTTCCACCTACTTCATCAGGATACATATCAAATCCTGAAGACAGTGGCAATGTCATTTAAATTTCTGAGCAACACAAATCTATACAATTTCCACATGACTAATATATGTCTTCCTAATTACGACTGTTTCCTAGCTTTTGCACTAAACATTTCAAGAAATTTTAATCATTCCCTTACTAGTCTAGTGCAGTCTTTAATCACTTCACAATTATAAACTTCTGCTTTTTGTTTTTATCTTTTAAACTTCTTGCTATCAAGTTTGCTTTTCTCTGTTCTATTGAGGATCCGATAGATCCACTGACATATTTTCTGAAGCCTGGAAGTTCTTCCAGATTCCTCTTCTTTACATATATTGGTATTTACATAATATTCATTCTTGACTGAACACACAGGAAGCCCTTTTCCTTGCTTCAGATGACTGCAAAGCTGGACACCTATATCTCACAGAATCCGAACTTGAATAAACAGCTTGCAAAATTTTTTATTAGACAAGAAAGTACGATGTTGAACTTAACTCTTAAGAAAACGCTTTGCTGGCATGAGTTAATTCCCCTTAGTTATTTAACACTACTTTGTTCGTACCCTATAAACTAAGTTTGTAATCTTCCAAACCTTGAGGAAAAAAACAAAAACAACAGCAACACCACAAAATGGTCACACTTGAAAACCTCCTTAGTCTTCTCTGAGAAGTCACACACCTAGATTCACTTCCCCCATGACCATACATCGCACATGCTGAGATACGACGTTTCTTTAAAATTACTCAAAGTATTTTCTTTTGCATAAAGTTGTAACCATGCCACATACAATTTTGAAATAATCTCAGAAGGCTAAATCCACGAGCAGAAGTATTAACCAAAAATGTCTTTTATTTGTAATAAAAGTAATCTCAGCATTAACCTGCTAACTTTTTGCGCATCTATAATTTGACTAGCAAACAAATAAGGGGTCAGGAAACAGTTCTTCAGAAAATGTATGCTAAAAATCGTGGTTTTGTATAGTATTTATAACATTCTGTACCCTGTAATTGCAAAAAGAAAATAAGTTCACACAATTGGAGAAACTGAAAAATATTTAAGAATAAAAAATACTTGAAATAGCTGTAGTGTTTTACTATTATTAGATTGGGAATATGAATGTTGATCATATTAACTGAAAAACAAAAATAAGCAGAATCACTGACACCTGAAACCATCAGAGGACACACAGGATACTAACGACGCACCTTACATAAGTCCCTAACATATATTAATTTCCATTTTAAGCTTTTTTACTTAAGGAAGTACTTCTGTTGCTTCTACTGCAGTATTTCCATTGCTTCACTGTACCTCTGAAAGAAACAGAAAAGACATGGAAAAGAAGAAAAAGATACCTACATCATATTCATAGATCCCCTTTTTAAAAAGATTTAAATAATACACATCACTTCCGCTCTCTGGACTTTTATAGAGGGAAACAACTCTTCTCCTCAACATCAGTCATAATGATATGACAAATGCTTTTAATGCCAGACACACAACCATCTTCCCCATTTGTTTAAAGTCAAAATCCACTTTTGCAGTGTATTAAAAAATTTACACTTTCTCAATCACACTCATTAATTCTAATTTAATAATCCAGACAGAGTTGTGATGAATTAGAATGCAAAGAAAGTTCTGAAGTTACCTTATCATTTTTTAAAAATACCAGTGAGAGTGAGGCAAAGCTAATGATCACAATCTAGTAGCTCTTTTCCCGATTAAAGTAAAATTGTTTTTTGATTTAACCAAAGAGGGCACTGACTTCAGCAGTAGTTTCCATAGAAACCAGGAGAGTTCTACCACAACTAATTTTATAAGAAACATCAGATTTTACTGGTGACACAAATGTCTTATCTGATTTAGAGTCTACAGATTTCTCATAATAATCTGACTATCCAAACAACTACTCCTTCACCCAAACTCAATAATGTTATACAGTAATTGTTCTGCAAAACTGTTATTTCCCCTTCTACCTTACCAAGGTAGTTGCATTTTCGAATTATTATGTGAGGCTATAAAAGGTATCTGTATCATGTTCTTTTGTAATTCAAGTAACTATTTCCAGATCATTTTGTCAAAATATGGATCCTTATAAATTCAAGAATAAATGGCTAACATATTAATCAGGATTTAGCTTTCCATGTTGTTGCAACATTGTCTCTAGTAGTATACTCCAATGATTATTTATGTTGACTTTTAAGCAGTACTTTTTATTATTTCCTCCTATTTAAGAACTTTCTGAAAGTATTCTTAAAAATAAATAAATAAATGCCCAAATCAGCATTTTCTGTGCATGCAGTCTAATAATGTTTCAAAAGAAAGTTTGTAAATGCTTGTTTGTAAGTGTTCCTTTCAGCTTATTTTGCATTTCATCACTTTCTGTATGTCTTTCTGGTTCACTGATTTCTACTACCAGAAACAACGTGTTCTCTGATCAAAGCAAAGGTCAATATAGAAAATCCAGGTAACTTGAAGCACATGAAAATATTGACTGGGGGCGGGGGGGGGAGGCTATCCTAGTAATTAATATTTGAGAATCTGAGAAGTTTTTCCTCTCAGTTATCTGCCTATTACTTATTTATTTTTGTAAGCATCATTTACTCTTCTACCAATAGTATGGAGTAATACAGTTGCTGTACACAATCTGATGGACAAATATAATGCCTTGTTCCTGTTTGTTATGAATGTGTGTATGTAGAGGGGTGCTTATTCTTGCTCCCTGTAAAGAAGGCATCTGAAATGCAGTAGTTATTTCAGACATATATATATATATGCCATGTAGAAACAGAAATTAAACATGAAAGCAAAGCTTTATAAACTGTAAGATACCTGCTTCCATTTAGAAGAGGAATTCTTGCATAAATAGCATTGTAACAAAGCAAGTAACACTGTATCTCAATGTATATTTCCAAAATACACTGAAATTTTGAAGTATTTTATATGACATTCAGGTTTTCCCCCTGAGTATACACCTACACAACATCCTAGTTACACAATGTTTTTAAATATGAATATTGATACTGGCTTCACTTTTCATAAGGCCATCACATTTCAAATGCCTCTTTTAGTACACAAGATGAAAAGACTACACCAAAAAAATGTTATTTGTGTTACAAAATCAAACAATCAAAAATAAGAGAAGATAGCTAAAATTTTCACAGCTAACACTATGATTCTGCTTTTTTATGTAACCATCCTATTCACTATATAAAGCAGTCATTATTAAAGGAGAAGCAAAAGGGGGTGAAAAAAAACACAAGAAATAGACCACAGAACCAGTACAGAATCGTAACTCACACACACATAGAATAAAACTCAAATGGTGGAGCCAACTATAAAATTTACGATTTCCTAACTTATAAGTTTTACACTTGCAGCCTAAGTAAAATACTTTCAGTATTTCTATTGGGCAGAAAAGAATCATTTATCTATCAGGCACAACTCCACCATCACACATCATCAATAGAATATGAACCTTGGAACCACCCAAATAACTTGCCACTGTTTACAGATAAATAAGCAAGCTGGTGGCAGCAAGAGGCCATCACTCTGAGCACCATCTACCAAACCATCCAAATGCTGCCTGAAGTCTAAATTTCCCTCCAGCACACACACATACACACACACACAGTGCAACTCCTCTGACACTCAGTAACTTTTCCCAGAAGCATGTGACTATGTATCTATATGGATATAGCTAGATATATGTGCATGTGTGTATGTATATAAATACATGTTATTCTAAACTAAGTAAATTCTCAAATGTGTTGTGAACAACAACTAAACACAAACATCATCTGGTCTAAAAAATATATATATACATATATATTTCTGAAGACCATCTACTGATTTCTATGGGGAACCTAATGCACTTTTCATGCAATTTCAAAGAAGTACAACACACACAATTTACATTAATCCTCTGAGTATGGCCTTTAAGGAAGGCATATAAGAAATGCCTGAAGACTTCTAAAGCTGCATCTAAGCATTGGCTTACAATTAAACAGACAAGAACCAATTATGTTTCTCTCGGATGGTTTGCTTACCTCTGGGGAGGGATATAAGGAGCAGATACTGTTGGCATAACTGTACAGGGTTCAACCACTGTTTTCTTGGCCTTTTTTGTC
Organism: Rhea pennata; assembly: GCF_028389875.1. Classification (NCBI taxonomy): domain Eukaryota; kingdom Metazoa; phylum Chordata; class Aves; order Rheiformes; family Rheidae; genus Rhea; species Rhea pennata. The sequence continues at coordinate 20,279,554 of NC_084663.1, forward strand.
TTTTTTCTGACTTTTGAAGTAGACCTAGCAGTTCTGACTGATCCCTCCTTTCTACAAACACCGTTTTTGATTTCAGCTTCTCCATAAATATTTAGAGGTCTCCGTATGCAACCTGGTGGAGTATGTACATCACAATAGGCAGTCTTTTTCACAGAGAACGTTGTCCCACTGCCAGTTAGTTCTTTCACAGGCTCCATTTTCATATATAGACCAGCTTTTTGAGCACATGTCACATGGAATGCAGTATAGCAATTTGCTTTGTGGCACTGGATGCAGGCACCAACACCTTTCTGTTTACAGAGGTAGCATGTTAACTTCCATCTGGCTGGGGGAATGTTCCTGACACCATCAATTGGCTCAATAAAAACTGTATTGGCAAATCCAACTTCTGGAATCCACAAAGCACACACAACATGTCCCCAGCGATCATCATCAGTCTTTTTAAAGGCACCTCCCTTGTTTGGGCACAGCACACAGTCTACAGGCCGAGAACGAGACTGCAGACAGTGTCTGCAGAGCCACTGGCCCTCAGGTATATATGGCACCCCATAGCATTCCTGATGTACTGCTAAATTACACATATCACAAAACAGGATTACATTGCTGTTCTGACATTCACCATCCATGCATATACAACACACTGCATCTTCATCAATTAAAGACTGATGATCACCCTGCTTTTGGTTCTCACAGTAAGACTCTTTTTCAAACCTATCCATAAGGAATTCAAACATATTTTGTGACACAACTGACACTCCATCACTTTTCCGCTTTTCATTTATTATTTCTAACCATGCATAATCTTCTTCATCCATGTCATACTCAACTTCATTATCAAGTTCCTCTGCTGATTTTTCAATGAATTTGTAATAAACCGGAGGTCGCCGAGGAGCAGAAGGTGGACTGTATTCAACAATACGCACTTTGGGTTCTGGAAGTGGAGCTGTTGTAGCAGGTACACCATGCGAGCTCGGAAGAGCTTCATTTTTCTTTTTCACTTTGTTATTTTTATGCCGTTTGCTTCTTAGACAAACTGGTGGTCTTTCACTATTTTCTTTATTGCTGTTGCACTCACTCATTTCCTGGGCTGTAAGATCATCTTCCAGTATAATCTCTAAAGGATCAAAGATACTGATCCTATGCAGGCGACCTTCAATTTCTATTTCAACCATTCTTTGAGCTTGAGCGTATGTCAAGGTTTCTCGTGTGGGGGAGTGCTTAATACTGCACGGGGAAGAAGAATGCCTTGCTGCCGATACTCGATGACATCTTCCTTTTCTCCTCATTTGGTAATGTTTACCTAAAATTAAAGCAACAATTAGTATAATGAACTACAAACATTTATATTAAAATATTAGTTTAATTTTAGTAAGAAAAAACCCTTTATGTTGTTTAACTCCCAAACTATCTATTTGATTTCCAAGAGATCAGTTAACCTGCCACCTTTTACCGAATACAACTCTCAATAATTTGAAAAATTTTACCTAATGATAACAAGAAACATCTCCTAAATACTAGGTTTCTACATACATAAGTACCATTGTATAGAATTCACATTATAAAAAAATACTAAAGAAACACTATCTACAGCAGTTCTGTAACAGAAACAAACAAAACAGAAGTGACATAAAAAAGATTACAGTTTTGATATATACTATAAGAAATCACCTCACTGATGATACAAAATTTCCAATTAATAAAAGAGTGTCTGTACTTTTAAATTTGTTCAACGCCTTCAGGTTTTCTTCAGCTCTCCCTGAAGTCTCTGTAAGTGTTATATTTAAGAATCACATAATTGCCATCACTAGAAAGTTACTAGCACCAATGTAATGTTATTGTTTTAAATAGGCCCATATTAGGAGGATGATCCTCACTCAGTGCTAAAACTTTAAACTCCAGCAAGATACACAAAATAGCGAGAACACAATCTAATTTGTAAGACAGGGAAGCACAGACTGTAACTATGAAACATTCAACCTGTAAAGTAGATTTGACCTAGAATATACTGAAAAGCATTCTGTGTGTGTGTGTGCATATACAAACATGCGTATACGTAAACCTTCTCTCTTGACCAATAATTCAGGTTTTGTTCTCAGAGCAATTAAAGTAGACAAAAATCTCACTCCCTTTAAATCCAAAACTAAGCCTTTTCTAAATAATCATTTTCAAGTTTATTTTCTACTGGAATAAGAGCAGGATATGTACCACGCACCATACAAAAATGTAGCTTTTCTCCACCAACATTAAGCATGCATTTTGATTACAAAAACCCTAATTTAGAATTTTACGTATTTTAAATTGATGCCTTTCTAGTATTTTAGTGTTTCTCTTTTCTGAGGGTTGAAATATTTTTTTTAAGACAAATTGATAATCAAGTTATAAAGTTTGTTTTCTATTCCCTTCTCTTTTCTTCTTATTAAATTCCTAAAAAATTAACAGCAAGTATAACCATCAGCTACAGAAAAAAAACCCTCATGATCTTTAACCATTTGCTTAAAGTAGTAGAGCCCCACTATTCAAATTTTGATTAAGTCAAAAATTCTGCATTTCAAGTCAACGGTATTTATTTGCTAAAATAATTCAACTAGTGTTAGCATACGAAAGATAGACAAATACAGAGATCAAAATACAATTATACCGGAAGAGAAGCATAGCTAATAGATGAAAAATATAGGGAAAATTATAACAATTAACATATTAATTATTCACAGCCTGCATTTGCTTTTGTTCAGTTTATGATGCCAACCCCTCTCAAAGTGTACCTTCAAGTTCTGAAGGAACTCCTTTCAAGGAAAGACTACGTATTTTAAGCAGCTACCATTAGATCAGACCTTTTCAAGAGCTAGTTTTATCTGCTCACATAAAGTGACCTTGTTTTCCTAAAGACAAATGAAAAAAAAAAGAAAATTAAGTTTTATCATTTATGCCAGTATTATTTATAGATCTGACACTTAGTTTGATATTCCTTAGCTATTATATTTTTTATATCATGAACACACAAAAAAGACAACAGTCAGCACTTAATCATTACAGATCTCTCATTGGCTCTCTATAAACAACAGACAAATAGGAAAGATCTTCACGTTAGTTTGAGTGAAATACTTAATGATTTATTTCTGCAGGACAATATATGATTAAAGCACATCAATTTCTTACCAACTAAAGTTTAAATCACTAAGAGTGCTATAAAATACTCAATAACTAAAGAGACATTGATAATTCAACTAGAATTAAAGTTTCCACATCAGAATGTGTAATTCACGGGCCAAAGATAACATACCAGTCCCAATTTCTGCTTATTAACATACATGCTTTGCATTAGAGGTTATTCAGATAAAACACACTGATGTGCCAAAGTACAAGCTGGTACAGACCAGTATGGTATCTTTTCATGTCACTGTGTTAGACTTTATATATATATGTGTGTGTGTGTGTGTGTATTTGTCTTTCATTTAATCAACAAGCAAGAAAAGACACAGACTATTAAAAAACTTTCCTCTCAAAACTGCATTTTGGAGGGAAAAACAGACTTTAACATCTAGACAAAATTAATGTCTTTTCCTACAACTATTAAACATGCACAACCACCCACAGTGTTCATCATGACAGTGATTGTTTCGACAAATTAATGGGGAAAGAATGAGAGAGGAAGCCTTCAGAAATCCAAAAATATGCTGCTTGTCCATACTTACCTATCTAATTTAACCTAGTATTATAGAAAAAAATAATAATGCTAGATTTCCAACCTGTTACTCCTCCCTCTCCAAAATTCTTAAGCATGGCTGCAGCTAGGCAACAAGAACAGAAAGAAAATATTTTAAAGCACAAGTTCTTCCTTTAGGACTTAGAACTGCTGTCATAAATATCAAATAAAAGAAGCTGTATCCAACAGAATGATAAACATGATCGGACTAGCATCTAACCATCTTTCCTTTAACAGTCACCTGTAAATAAAACTAAATCAGAAAACAATACAATCACAGCTAAATGGAAAATGAACATTGAAATGAACATAGAATTGGAATTGGTACTTCTCTGGCCTAATTTTCTAGAAATTCAGTGGAACTTAAATGCTCTGGGAGGTAAAGAAGCTTTTTTTATATAAAAAATCCTATTTACAAATATCCTAAAAATATTGTAGAGGAAGACCAGATTTCTGCATGATGAATTCATGGCTGGCAAACTGGTCTGCTTTTCCTAAGTAATTATCACAGGCACTTTTCTCCCCTCCCTTCAGTAGTAAGAAGCTGCAGCTCCACAGGAATGAAGACCATGTGCACAGGTTTGAAAACCAGTAAACTAAGACACCAGTTTCTGTTCAATATTAACAGATATCATGCTTACGGCAAAATATAAATAATTTAACATATTTCTGTTAGCAGCAATCTGCCTCTTACAACTCAAGGGCTGCAAGAGATGAAACTGGAAAGTTACCCATAGCTTTTCTCTCTTGGAATTACGTCAGCTGCTTGGGAAGAAAGTCACCAGCAGACACTTTCCCCCACCACAACAGAAGTGCGTGAAGACAGCTGTTCATGTGGAACACACGGAATGAGGCAAAGTGTTTTTATTAAGGTGCAAAAGTATTTTTATTAAGGTGTGGAATAGCTAAAACCAACAGGGAAGTATAAGGACACAGGCTTTGCGATTACGACTCCCTTTTACAATCTCTCTCCTAGTTACCTTCCTCCTCTTCAAATAATTGCCTGTGGTGCCTGGATCCCCTGCCCAGTGGAAAAGAGAATTCCATTCTCAATGGATACTTTCATGCAGGCCATTAAGAAGAGAAAGGCACAGGAATGCTCTTTAGTCCTAGACAATGAGGGTAAGCAAACGCCGCTTACATGCACGCAGGGAAGACACCACCCTCCGCTTCAGCTGCGGAGCAGAGCCATTTCCCGCAGGGGAGCGCAGAAACCGGCGCTCACGCAACCCGCCCGATCGGCCCGCGTACGCTGCGCTGCTTGCCATCACCGGCGCCACTGTTCTCCCCCAGCGGGAGGGCTCCTGGAAGGAGGCCCCCGGCGCTGTTTACGCCCCGGCAGCTCTCGCCTCCCCCGCCCGCCGGGATGCCGCACTCGCCCCGGCCCCCGGGGCGCCCCCGCCGCCCCACGGCGCCCGCGCGCGGGGCCGCCCTGCCCACGGGCCCGCCCACAGCCGGCTCCTGCGCGACACTTCCTGCCCACGCCCAGGGAGCCTCCAGCGCGCACACCCCCTCCGCGCCGATGGTTCCGGCCCGGCCGCGGCATTCCCCCCTCCCGCCCGCCGCCGGGATGGTTCCTGCCCAGCCCCATCATCTCCAGCCCTTCCCAACAGTCACCTCCCTCCCCTCCGCGAAAATACTCGGCCCACAAATATGGCGGCTGACAAAACAGCCCGAGCGGCGCCCTCCCCCAAACGGCCGCGCTCAGCTTCCCCCTCGCAGCCTCCCCGCCCGCGGCGCCCCGCGCCTCCCCCGCCGGCCCGCCCTCCCCTCCCCCCTGCGGGCTCTGCCGCGCCGCGGCCCGCCGGCCCCGCACCCCCGGCCGCGCTGCCGGACCCCACCGCCCGCCCGGCTTCACTCACGCTGTGGGAGCCGCTGAAGCGCGGCTGACAGACCCTCCCGCTCCGCCTCTGCGGGCCGACGCTGCGGCCGCGTTAATGGCGGAGGTCCCGCCGGTGCTGCCGCCTGGTCCCGCGCCCAGCAGCCCCGGGCGGGCAAGCGGGCGCTGCGAGGGCCGCGCTGCCGGCGGTGGCGGCGACCCGGCGGTGGGTGGGGGGCTGCGGCAGCAGCCGGGCGCGGCGCATTCGTGAGGCACGGCGCAGGTCGCAGTCCGGCTGCGGGCTCGGCGCTCAGCTCCCGGGGCTGAGAATCTCCCCTCCCCCCTCGGCACAAACAATGCGGCTTCACCACAGCGCTGCGCCGACGGGGGGGAGGGAGAGGGAAGGGACGTGAGGGCGCCAGGCACCGCCCAGCCCGGCCGGCGCCGCCCCGCCCCGCCGGGCGGAGCCTGCGGCCGCCGCTGCCCGCCCCGCCTCGCCGTCCGCGGCCGCGCGGGAGGGAGGGAGGGGGCCCGGGGTGGGCGAGGGGGCGCCCAGCGCCCCGGCACGAGCAGGCACGGGGCGCGCCGCACCGCGCCGCGGGAAGGATCCGCCGCGGCCCCGCGCACGGCCGTTGCCGGCTGAGGCCGGTCCCGCCCGCCCCGGCCCGGCCCCGCCTGCTCGGCGATGTCTGTTCGGGCGGGCAGCGACGCGGCTCCCTGGGGCTCACCGAGGGAGCTCGGTAATGTCCGCCCTGACAGGGAAAGCGAAACACCCAGCCCAGGGAGAACAAAATGGGAGGCAGGACACGCCACGGCACTTACTTGTTCGAAGCCAAGGCTCAGAACTGCGATAACTGGCCTTCAGTATTTCTTTAGGGAATGTGGGAGCTTGAAAGTTAACTCATCTAGGTCGTGCCTTTGCGTTTTAAGTAATCAACAATATTATTACATTCTGACAAAGCAAAAGCAAGCAACTTCTCGCTCTTGGTGCAGGGAACACCCTTCATTGTATATTATTTTTGGACAGCCACTGCAGCCATATTCTAGATGTGGAGGATGTTACTGTGTATGCTTATGTGAGACAGCTGCACCCACAAGCTTAAAGGTCTTCTTTTAGGCTAGCCTAGTCCAAGACAAACACTTGTCTTTGCCTATCATGCAGAGCAAGCCCTGTATGTATTAAAAAAAAAGGGGGGGGGGGGAGTAAAGACTGCTGCATACTGCATACCGGTAAAGCTTTCTTCGAAATAACCTACCTGTTTCCTGTTGCACAGTTTCTAGTGCAACTGTGTTTGCTTGCTTCAAAAAAACAGCTTGTCCAGCAGTAAGATTATGACTAGGACATCAGAAATACACACACCTGTCATTATTTTCTTGTAGAAAGTGAATTAAGGTCCAGAGAACTTAAGCAACTTAGCTAGGGAATCCCTGTGGGATATGCAGTCCAAATACTTTCTAACTCATTTTTCCACATCATGGATCATCCTACAGGTTGCTTTCTAACAAAGTAGAATCCATTAAATGAACTAACATTTAGGTTAGTTACAGGACACTCAGTACAGAAATAGATCTTTAGTATCAGATTGGCCAGGCATTTTCAATTTCACATTTGGGGTGGGGGGGAATAAAAGAGAGACTATATGAACTATAGAGCTTATTTGTGTCCTGTTTGTGAGGAATCATTTTCTGGTTAATAATTTAAATAATCATATTGCCAGTCTCAGAAGTCTTACCACATGCTGACTTAAGTTCATGTAGCTGCATAGGAATCCAGCTTGAGAAAGATATTGAAGAGGAAATAACATACTAAATCACATATGTTAGTGCATAGTCTTAAGTAACAGGCTGAGATAAAAATGACTGGGGTGACTAATACCATCAAGAAGCTAATGCTAACAATAATAAAATCCTATAGAGGCTAAAAAACATGTCATTCTGTCTTTTAAGTGATAATCCACATGTTTATCTGTCCTGCGGTTCAACAAATGCTTTATAACTGAAGACAAATTTTCCACAGAGTACTTGATGGTGTCCACATTTTCACATCTGATGCACAAGTCTGGCACTTCTCCAGGCTCTTTTTACTACCAGTAAAGTTACAGTGCTGCACAGCTAGACATCCCTTCAATAATGCAATATTCTTTATATTTATTTGTACTATTTCACCATGTTTTTGCAGTCTGAACCCATGCTTTATTCTCTGTAAGCAATACTTACATGACTTTTCTGGAGATATATCTTCCGGCTATCTCCTGTGCACAGGGCAAATTTTGTAAAAGTATCCCACCCATAAGGTGTAGTCTCCTAAACTTCAGGTTGACAAGGGCAGAAGTGGTAGTTCCAAAATGATTTCATTACAAATGCAACAACAGCCTCATTGATTCCAACAACCTATTGACCCAGGGCTTAGCTTAGGGTAGATGCACAGCTTGCATCTACCATGATAATGTGCTACAGTGCCAAGACTTGATCTACTAATAGTTTTTTAAAAGAGGGCTTCTAATCTACTTTAGCCTAATATGAAAAGGCTTCCTTGATTCTCAGATTCTCTGCAAAATTTCAAAGGACCACTGAGCTTCAGTTTCTACTGTCAGTAGTGAAGACAGTGTCTCCACCTCAAATTACAAACCCACTGACAAGGTTTATCACTGTTCTAATCCTCTCAATTATTCTCAGTGAATAAGTATGAGGATTTTTTGCTACGAACTGACCAGGCTCTGACACCAAATGCACGCAGTAATTCCTGACATAGTACTTTTCAGCAATGGCACAAATTCAGAGCAGGCTTGACATATAACCCAATATTAGAGGCCTTACACATCTTTAGAATTACCTCTCATTAACCTCATAACAAGCTACCAGAATAAGATCCTCAGATCCTGATGTTAATATCAGTATGTTAGCTCATATCCTTTCAAAATGCAACACTATGTTGTCTTCCTTGGTGGGTACATTTGATCAGTCCTGAGCACACTTCTATAATCCTGAAGATGTCTATTTCTGTTGCCTGTTCCATCTCACAAGTGAAACTCAATGCCTCAAAACAGTATTCTCTCAATTTCTGGGAAGGGAGGAAACAATGCTACTGGGATAAGTATACCATTTCAAGCAGAACTATAACTGTCTCTCTCTAAACCATTGTTTAAGGACAACAGGACTCTCACTGCCTTTTTTGGCCAACATGTTTTGGGTCCCAGTCCACCAGAATCTTCATCAGATTTTGACTTAAGTTGCCACTATTTACTCACCGTGCAAAAAAAGACTTCACAGAAGGCCTATCTTCTGCTTAGCAGCTTTCACCTGCACCAGTTATCAAATGCTCAAGAAAATCATTTCACCAGGGAAGATTCATGCCATCAAATACAAAACTCACTCATCTGCGTTGGCATCCTCCTCTCTTCCCTCACAGGATCAATTATTATGAGACATTTCTACATTGCTAAAGGGTATTAGCTCCACAGTATCATCTTCACCTATTAAAGAACAACTCAAGACTTGCCACAAGTGGTACATACTTTCCCTGGATGAGGCTCTATATTCCTCTCCCTGTCTGAAGGGCTGGCTGGTAAAGGGACAAGAAGGCTGAACCCACTCCAAAGATTCTAAAGAATCTTTGTAGGCATTTTGATATCTCATCTCATATTTATCCAGTTTGCAGAATTCAGTGGACTGCTTCTATGCTTAATACCTGCAAGAATCTTTCTATTTCAGGGCTAGTTTTGGACCTCCATAATGTGTAATATGTAGGTCTTGAGCCTACTACCAGTATGGCAAAAGTGCCTAATCTTTGCAAGTCACATGACATCTCTCTGTACGATGCCTCAAGCCAAACTATCCCTGTAAAGTTTTCAAGCCTGGCTTCCCCACTATATGGTTTACTCCCCAAGTCTCAATGCCCCCTAGAATACCATGCCTTGTAAGATACAATCCTACTATGGTGAAGAAGTCCTTGAATCCTGCAAGGAGATGTTTTTGCATCTCACTCACCTTATCAGTCATGGTGAACAGCACTGGCAAGGCACTAAGGACTGTGCAAGGGCAGTTGTTCTCAAAAGAGAAATTGCTTCCAAACTCTCAGAATCTAGAGCAGAATGCACTCTGCAAAATGATTCAAACCCTATCATGAGACTCTACCATCAGCAATATGATGGCAAAACACAATTGGTAATGCTCAATCTGTGAGATGGTGTAATATTTCTGCACCTCTTTGATTAGTCTTTGGAAACTACTGTATTTAAAGACAAATACAGTGACCTACATCAGTGACCTATCTTCCAGTTATCATCAATACTTAGGCAGAAAGACAGACTTTTCTTTCATACCAGACTGAGGGGAATATAAGGTCCAAAATTTTAGATGACAATTCTAGAACACAGCTCAACCTTTTGGCCTCAAATATCAAATAAAACCTTTGGCCTTTCTCACTCTTAAATTTGATTCTTCTGATCCTGAAGTTTTTGACCATAATGTGACAAAAAGGTCATCAGAAATGAAATACTATTGTTATTCATCCATGTTCACCAATTGCTGAAGAAACCAAGTTTTTTTTTTTTTTTTTTCCTTTCTTCTTTTGGCCTAACTCTCAATTCTTGTATGTACCATCTTTCTCATCCTCAGAATAAAAGTGGTTCTCATATACAAAATTAAGGAGATCCTTTAGATCTCCAGAACTTTATTATTAACCTTTATTAATTAAATCCCTTAGAGTGACTTTCTCCATTCTCAGTTCCTTATTGTCATTATCTGAACTGGTAACTCTAGCGTTTAATGAAGTGTGAACTGTGACTGAAGGTTTTTTTTTTTCTTTCTTAGGTCACTCCAACATGCACCACCATGGAAGAAACTATGATGTTTACTATGAGTTAATACTTCAGCCTTAGTATAATTAAGTTAAAATTCAGTCATCACCGAGACACAAATCCAGTCTTAATTACCTTACTACCTCTTCCTCATTCATTCTAGAAGACAGACCTGGTGTGCATATTATTAAGATGGTATGCAGTACAGGAAGCTTTGCTGTTAGAATCCCTAGTCATTTACTGCAGAAGAAATCCCAAAATAGATGGACTCATTCAGAATTAAAGTCCTGTCTCCTCATTTACGTAGGGAAGGACTACAAAGTAAGGTCACATCAAAATCCGAGGAGGAAAAATAAAATGGGGGAAAAAAAACCACAGAATCAAGATTCCAAGCAAAACATCCATAAAACAAACAAAAAACAATAATAAAAAAAGAAAACAGACATAACTCATTGCTTCAAGAGTCCAAAGAAAGGCATCCTCTGTTCAGAGAAACCCTACTCTTATGTATCAGTTAAGAAGTATGCAGTAATGAGCCATACACAGGTTTCTTTACCTTGTCTCAGACATGGCTACTTTGGCCAGTGCCTGATGCTGGCTAATAAAGAGATCTTCTGAATTCATGCATACATAAATAATGTATAAGGCATATGACCCCATAATGCCAGCAAAATCTCAATAAGCTCCAAAAGATGCTAGAATAGGATCTTCAACTTGAGCATTCCTAACAGACATGTCTGTTCTATTTATAGTACAAATGAATCCTATGAGCATTCTGTCATATGTACAGCTGCACATCAAAACCACTGACGAACAACACTGGCATGCTATAAATCCCGGACAATACAGAGATTAGGCAATTAATATAAAATGACAACAGCATCATAGTTTTGGCAGGAAACACTTCTACAAAAGACTACATTCTATCTTTGTCTCTGCCACAGACACTCTGTATTATACCAGGAAATTACTTAGAATTTCTCCTAAGTAGTGAATAACTGCTCATCTTAGAAGTTTTCTGAGCATCTAGTTTCACACCTTGGGTCCAATGAGCAGTGTCAAGTGCCAGCTGAAAACGTCTGCTAAATATGAAGTACTCCTACGTTAGGTGTTTTTAAAAATCATACCATTGTGAAATCAAACTGGACATCCAAATTTGGTACTCCTAACCTTTATTTTAAGGTTTTGAATAAGTTTGTATGGTCTACACAGGGCCCTGGAAGAGTCTGGACTCTGTACAAAAAGAAAAAAAGTTATTTTATTAAACTTATTATCTTAATGCATACAACAGGTAGCAATTCTGTGTGTTAGACTTAGTAAGTACCATCTCTTTACAGAGTTTATGTCTTCACGGTTTCATACTGAAAATGCATTACTGATATAGAAGTTGTGAGAAAAAAAGCTGAAGCTTGAGTGATTCAGTAAGGAAAACAACATTATTGGAATAGGTTTGGAGATAAATACATTAGCTGCACAATTCTGCTAAAATTAGGTAACAGCATCAAAACAGTTCATATTACTAACACTGGTGTTATCAATAGCCCATTAAAATATTTGGTGTTTCCAGTGGTATACAAATTAATTCAGACACATCAATTCATCATTACAATATCAATGTTATCTTCACTACCAAGAAACAGATGGATGGAATAAAGTAAAAATTTAGATTAAAATGAACAGTTCAATGGCCAGAGACTCTAGGACCACAGAACACAAAGCTCTATCTGGAGTAATTAAAGCTCTACACTCTTCTAACAAAAACGTAACAAAGAACACTGACAGAGGAGTGGACATTTTAAAGAAATATTAAGTTTTGTAATTGTAGTAATTGAGATTAAGATTTAATCTAGTTGCCAATTGATCTTAGGCTCTTAGTAGAGGCTCCCTGAGAGCATTCTAAATTCAGTGGGCTCTCCAGTATTGAGAATGACAGAAAACAAGTTACTTATGGCTACCTGAGTAACACTCCCTTCTTCTGACACCTACAGAGAACTCAAATAGTTTCTTTGGGATCACATTTTCTTAGATTTCTGATATTCCACATACCAGAGAGCTATGTACTCTGCAGATTGTTAAAGTTACCAGTTTGTAAATTCACTACAGTCCTAAATGAGGAATGACTTACTGATGTTGTTACTTTGAAATCATTTTTAATTCATGTCAAGTTAAGTTAAAAGTACAAACAAAGGTGTTTATTCACAGTATCTAAACCAGATAACACAACCTTATAAAAGGCATAAGCAGGCTGGAGGAGGTGGGAAGATAGGGGAAAAAAAAAAGAAAACCTACTTTTACTTTTAAATAAGAAAGGTTTTGCTTTCTTCCTTTCCAGATGCTGTCTTGCATAGACTTTTCTGATATCCATCTTACTAGAGATTGTTATTTCACATACTTACAACTCAGATTGCATGCTTTATGGAGAATCTATATCTTAACACTGTCACTACACCAGCATTACTACACTCACCACAAGCTGGCAGTCTGGAGCCTTCTTTGCATATTGCTGTGACTTTCTTTCAGTCATGTCACCAAATCACCACCACCTCTTTCGTTATTCTTCACATTAATTAGTTGTTTGTGAGATGTTTTTTTCAGCCCCGGTTTTGCTGAGATTTTTAAAGTTTACTTTCTCAATTTGCAGATGTATTTCTGTAAAATATTCCTGTAAAACATAAAAGTTCCAACTACTTCACCCACTGCATGCTGAATGGTTCTCAGTCACTTAAAAAATAATTTAGAGAAATAATTAACCCTCATTAATGCCTAAGGAAATTTTCATAATAGAGACTATGTAAAAACAGTAGAAAAGGTTGTGAGATGCATGTGGAAACAAAAGTGTGCACAGTGGGAGAGCAGGACAGTACAGAGTGAGTTTTTTTTTTTTTTTTTTTTTTTTTTTTTAAGATTTACTGTTTAATTTTCCACTATAAATTTGGAAAACTTACCTGCTACATGAAGCAGTTAACTGTGTAATACATTATCATGCTTTCCAAAGTATGGTGAAAATGACTACGTAATTCTAATCAAAAATTCAACATACTTACTAAAAATTTATAGCACACTAAGAAATGCTATATGAGATAATATATTTCTATTTATTATTATTGTATGTTAAATAATCACCATAATTACCAGCATAGAGACTGGTGATAGGGCCTTGTTAGCTAAGTTCTTAGACCAATATTACTGTCTCAATTTTGCAGATCTGGCCAAGGCCAAACTTCATTGTTAAATAGCTGTATTCATATAACTGCTTTTTTGTAATAGTGGAAACAGGGCAAATCAGAGTAACTTAGCCACAATATTCTATACCAGCTTTTCCATCAATTTAACTATATCAGTAAAAACATATTGTAATTTAGTAAGATGTAACATGCAGAAAAGAAGGACCGTCAACACATAACGTCATGTTGTAACTTTGAGTAGCATATGAATGAAAAACTTAACAAGAGATTTCCAAAAGAAGATTATAATCCATAATCAGTGGATTATAACAAAACAGTTACTTGATGTTGACTGGCACCATCTATATAGAAGATTCTTCTAAAGTATTTGTTTAAGAGGAATGTTCAAGAGGTTCACTATTTCGCAAATGAAGCGGAATGATCAACTGACTTCTTATATATTGTCATATATCCACAAAAACAATTTTTGACTAACTTTGATCCATTTTAAAAGAGCAATCAGTCAACTGATGAAGACAACTCAGATTAATAAGCTGGTAATTGTTTTAACACTTTGGCCAAAGGAAAAAAAGATCTTCTACCTCTAAGCACTGTATTAATGCAAAAGACAGCATTGCTTTCAAAATAGATTTTTTACCATCAGTTTTTTTCCTTTCCCAAAAATAAGGCTTCTGTTTCTAAAAGTAAGACATAACTTATCACAATCAGTTGCATCAAAATCAAGTAAGATCAAATAAGTATTCTGCCACTAGGAATAGTGCCAAGAAATGTCAAACTGTCACCAGATCATCAGGTCACTTACCACCGCTCCATGTAAGTATGTTTAAAAAATGAAAACAAAACAAATAATTAAAAGATGCCCCCAAAAGTGAATCACAGTCAAATTAACTATTTTGACTAATCCTTCTTAGTCACAGAAGACAACCGGTGAACAACTGAACGTCAAAGCAGGAAAGGCTTTATACAGAAAAACTCAAGCATACCGCGGACTACTGCAAACTTGGAATTAACACAGCTCACATCCCCGATCCCTCAAGAATCTTCCTCACGGTGGATATACAGGAAGAGCCATGAGAAGTGTCCCTGAGGCAGGCAGCAGGCAATACAGATTCACACTACAAGGACTGCTATACAGAGTCAATACCAAATCTAATGACCACTAATACACATAAAAGCTTTCTTTAGATTATTATCCAAAAATCCTAGAAACGTGAAAGCTGTCTTCCAACTAACGATGCGACTACGCTCCGGGCCGCCGCGGCAGCTAAGGGAGCGCTGGCAGCCCCGGCCCGGCGCAGGCGGGCAGGCAGCCGCCCTAACGCAGGCCTCGCCGCGGCCGACCACGCGCAAACCGCCCGCCGGCCGCTCTGCAGCGCCCCGGCCCTGCAGCTGCCCGCACCGAGAGTGCGCCCGGCCGGTCCGGGAGGGCTCCGCCGCGGCCCCCAGGCCAGCGCTGCGGCCCCACAGCGGCAGGCCGCAGGACCCGGTGCCCCCAGCCCGGCCCCACTGCCCTTGGAGCGGTGACAGCGGCCACCACCGCCGCCAGCGGGCCGGAAGCGAGGCGGGCGGAGGCGAGCGGCGGCTGCGCGCGCTCTTCGCCTGGCGCCGGCGCGGCCGCCGAGCAGGGCGCGGCCCCCTCCCTTCGCCTGCCCGCGCAGCGGCGGCCGCCGAGCGCCGCGGCACCGGGGGCGGCCATTTTGCGGGCCGCGGCCCGGATGACATGTTGTGCGTCGTACGTGCGGCCGCGGCGCGGCACCGCCCCCCACGCGCGGCGCCTGCGCACTGCGCCCGGTGGCAGCCGAGCCGGGGCAGCCTGATCAGCGCCGCGGCGGCGGCGGCGACGGGAGACAAAGCGCCCGGCTAATGAATGGGACGGTCCTGCCCGGCCCTTCCCTTTAACCCCTTCGGGCCCGGCCCGCGGCCCTGGCAGCGGCGACCTCCGGCTTCCCCTGCGGCGGCCGGCCGGCCGGGGAGGTGAGTGGCCCTGTGGCGGCAGCGGGAGGGGGCTGGGGCAGCGGCAGCGGCAGCGCGATCCGGCTCTCCGCTCCGCGGCGCCTGCCGTGCCCGCCGCCATCTGGCTCTGCCTCGGCGGCGCCGGTGCCGCGCGGCGGCGGCCAGGCCCCCGCACCCCGGGCGCCGCGGCGCCCCGTCCCGTCCCGCCCCGTCCCGTCCCGCCGGCGAGCGCCCGCAGGACAGCGCCGCCAGGCCGGGGAGGGGGCGTGCGGCGGCGGCGGGGCGGCGCAGGAAGCCGGGGCTGGGCCCGCACCGCTGCTCCATTGTCTGCGAGGCCGCGGCCGGGGGCTCCGCCGGGCCGAGCGCGGGGGCTGCCGCGGGCGCCGCTCCGGGCGCCGCGGGGGGCTCCATGCCCGCGGCTCGGCGCCCGCCCGCGGCTCGGCGCCCGCCCGCGGCTCCCCCGCCTCCCCGGCGCGGCGCGGGGGTCCGCGGCCGGCCCGCCCGGAGGCTCCAGCCCGCCGGCTGCGCCCCGGCCCGCGCCCGGCATTGTCTGCGGCGCGCCGGGCCGGGCCGGGCCGGGCCGGACTGGGCCGGCGGCACCCGGCGCGGGCTGCCCGCCGCTCCCGCCCGCCGGGAGCCGCTCCGCGCCGCCGGGAGCAGGGCCTGGCGCCGGGGCTGGCGGCGAGCGTGACCATGTGGCCGTGCCCTGCGCGAGCCGGGCGCCGAGGAGCCCAGGAAGCCGCGGAGCCTCCGCTGCCGGGAACCTGCGAGCTGGGGCAGCAGGACAGCTCGCCGCGAGCCTCGGCGGCAGCGTAAACACCCCTGCTCTTCCTGTGTCGCTTGGAGTTTCCAGCTCGGTGTTTCTTGGGGCAGAATCGTTACTGGCTCTGAAGAGGTACATACGGAAAATCTGCACACGTACTGTATTGCTCCTTTCTGCTTTTACTTACTTGTATGCCTGAAAACGTCTTCTGTAACTTCTCGATCTGCCCTGGGATAGCTGCTGACAGTGGACGCTATTTGTACTGTAATACATATTGCTGGATTTTGAAGGGTGTCCTATATATTCCATATACTTAAAGTTGTCTGCTGCACGTGCAGTCTACTGGAAGTGTAAAAACACTTATTAATGGGATGAAAGCTAAGTATCTGGAAGGCCTGTTTGGCATTGGCTGTGATTCTAATTATTATTGCTAAGTGTAGCAATGCTTTGCTTTATAGGGTAGAAATAAGTTGGCTCTCCTCCCTTTCTGCTTGGTGCTTCTGTGTTAGAAGCAATGGTGTCTCATTTTTCTTGGGTTTTTTTTGAAGAGTCCAAATAATTTGCCATGAGCTGTCATGCTACAACTACAAGTCTGAGTAAAGAAAGGCTTTCAAGCCCCCATAACGTAAACATACTTATCAGGCTGTCCTTATGTGTTGTTTTCCAATATGTGCTATGGTGTGTTTGCATATGTTTTCCTTTTTAAGAGAGTGAATACAATTCTCTTCTTCTGAAGGTTACATTCCAAAACACAACATTTTGTTTAAAACTTAGACATCTTTAGGAAGATGTTTGTGGAGTATGTGTTTGGGGAAGTGAAGTCTGGAAAACTTCTATCATCTGTCCCCAAGAAACTGTCACTAGAAATCCTGTATTTGTTCAAGGGTTGGGGGGCTTTCTAGTAATTATTCACTATGGAGTCTATTTTGGGTGAGGAAAAAAAATCTTACATACCTTCATTGCATATGAGAAGTAGCAGAAGTTCTTTTGTGTACTCTTAGAAACTTCATTACTGTCTGGTTATTCTGCTAGGGATAAGACATGCATACAAAGTGTTGAAAGTTTCTTTATGGTTGGAAATCCATCTGCTTTGGGGCTTTTCAGTATTGCTAATATCTTCCTACTTTAATAAATGTTGAGAGTAGGAATTTATTCTATACATGGTCTGTGGAGAAGACAAATATAAAAATGGATTGAGAATAAGTCGGATGAGCATCACAAACGAGTAAACTGAGCATTTTAGGGAAAAATATTTTCTAATCATTTCTACTTTTTAATAATATCTATCCATTTCATTTACTAGTACAAAGCAAAACTATGACAGACAGAGAATCCTCAATTAGGATGTAAAAGTCAAACTATATAGCCGATGAGCTTAGAGTACTGCTTACTGTGTTTCTGTTACCTTGTCTCTTACTGCCTCTGTCTCTGATGCCCACTTGTTTAGGTTCATTATAAACCAAGACAACAAACTTTGAGTAGGAATTGTGTTGACAGAACAGCCAGTATGATGGGTTCATAGAACTTTGTTAGTGTCGAGTGGGTCAACTTTAATACAAGTAATACATCAGTATGGTTCATAACAGCTCCTTTGGAAATCCAAGAAGGCAATTCAGTTTCACATGTGTTTATTTAAAATTGTGTATCTTGTTTTTGACCAGAGGATCACATTTATTGTGTGTTGTATATAAACCAAGTAGATATTATAGAAGGAAGTCTTAGCAAACCAAACCCTTGGTTTATAGGGAATGGTTGCTATTTTATGTGGCCTTTGAATGGCCTTTGCCTCTTATTACATCGCTTTTTGTCTCCTTTTCCTTGGAACTTTTTTTTTCCTGATTTTCCACAACCTAAGGACAAAGTTTCGTAGAGATTTTCTTGTGACTAAGAGGAAGTTTGCATTAAGGAATGCAGATGCTTTGGGACATACCTCCCAACATATTATTTCATTTTACCACCATTGACAGCCTGTAAGACTCTGCATAAGGGACTCTGTAAATTCTGTCTTTTGAGGCTTGGTTTTAATCTCTAGGAGTTCTCATGTCCAAAATGAGCCTATTTAACGCAGAAAAATTGTGATTATACATGTACACTTGGTTTTATTAAAGATAGTTTAGCTTAGAATTTTGCTCAGTGTAGACCATAATGTTTAATTCAGCCTCATGTTTGACTTTTTTCTTAAATAAGGATCGTTTAGGTATATTTTACTAGCATTGACCGCAATAACTGTAATTTATATAATGTTGTCTGTTTTAGCTGTGTGCTTTTAAAATAAGCTTCGAAAAAGGCATTCTCTTGCATAGCAAATGTGCATTTTCGTGTAACTTAGGCTGTTTATTTTGTGTTTGCCACTGGCATCATTACTATCCATCGACAGTTCACAGCCATGGGATTCTTTAATTTCAGCTGCATAGTAAAAAAAATGAGTAATTTCTGTGGCCTAAAGATAGCTTTTAAGTGAAATCTACATTTTAAAGTTTTAGAAATAACACTTAACAAGAAGTAAGAACAACTGAAATATTTAGCAGTTTTATACTGAACTAGAGAAACTTCTGTCCTGAGTAGTTTATACACACTTTTGTTTCTTTCCTCTCTGATGAAGCACAGCATAACATGATGGCCTGCTAAAAAATGACGGTGGGGAAATACCTTGATTTTTTTAAGGTCCTTATTTTTGTTCATGATTAGTAACTTGGAACAAACTGTGACTTTTTGATATTGAACAACATATTAGAAAAATATCAGTCTTTGATATCAATAGTGTAATACTGTTTTCAGTGGATGTTGACATAAGAAATGCTGTGGTATTACCATCATCTTTATTTCATAGAATTGGTAAGGTCGGAAGGGACCTCTGGAGATCATCTAGTCCAACCCCCCTGCTCAAGAAGGGTCACCTAGAGCATGCTAGACAGGGTTGCATCCAGGCGGGCCTTGAGGATCTCCAGAGAAGGAGACTCCACAACCTCTCTGGGCAGCCTGTTTCAGGGCTCCGTCACTCTCACAGTGAAGAAATCCCCCCTCACGTTCACTCAGAACTTCCTGTGCTTCAATTTCTGCCCATTGCCTCTTGTCCTGTCACAGTCCTGTCCTGCCTCTTGTCTGGCCCCATCCTCTCAACACCCCCCCCACCCTAAGGTATTTGTAGACATTGATAAGATCCCCTCTCAGTCTTCTCTTCTGCAGGCTAAACAGGCCCAGCTCTCACAGCCTTTCCTCATAGGGCAGATGCTCCAGCCCTCTGATCATCCTTGTAGCCCTCATAGCCCTAATTTAAATTAGCATCGTGTGTGTACTGTTTAGCTGTTACGGCATATTTGCATCCCTTCCATGTCTCTGATTTTCCCTCCCACATTGCTTTGCAGTGACATGCAGGCTTGAACAATCATTCATGAAGGTTTAGGTAGGGTACTAGTTCGTTGTTATTCATTACTATATACAGGCTTTTTTCTTTTTAAGTCATCTTAGCTTAAAAACAAGTGCTAGTTTGCATCCTGTACTGCCATGCAGACATACTTTTCCATTAGTATGGTAAAAGTCGTTTTTGCACTGAGTGCTCTGATTTTTTGTGTATTTGATACAAAAGCTAACACTGGCTTTCTGTAGTCAATAAATTGAAATTTTTATCTGAAAACAGGCTTATTTTAACCTCTGTGACGTTTTAGTAATTCTCTTTAGTAGGTCTTTTAAAAATGTATGGAAAAAGTACTTAGAACTAATACTGTGCTAATATTTTATCATATATGACAGCGACCTAAGAATATGTACCAAATTTGTTCATTTCATTAGCATTTTGATAATTATGCTGTTTACCTGTTGCTACAGTTCTGTGTGCTGTTTTCTGAATCAATCTTTATCTCTAAAGAAAGTAAGCTCGGATCTGGCTAATAAAGACTTTTTCTTTGTTAGTTAGTCTTTTTACTAAAAGAAGTAATTAAGAAAACTCAAACATTAATTTGAGTTGAATTAAATATTCGGCTCCACTTTAAGCTATTTTTCTAGTCATCTTTTACAAATGAAAGAATGGAAATGGAAGAGATTTTTATTGCTGTTTATTTTTAAGATATCAGGAAGGAAAAAGACACATCATTTGTGCCCCTTTCTTGCAGGAGACTTGCAGGAATGTGGGAGAGCCAGGTTCACTTCCCTTCTTCACCTGCGGAGTTGAATCTACATCTCAAGAGAGCTCCCTAACTGCTCCTGCTGAGTATTCTGAATTGGGTGGGTCTCTGTCCCCTTAGCTGACACCTTCCACTTTGTATACATTATTTAAATGTTCAGTAGAGTAGGGACAACTGAAATGTCCCTTCTTAATAGGCAAATTACCTTGCCACAGAGTTCTAAAGAGGTTTTCTCTTGCTTTAATAGGGAGTATTGTTTTTTTTTTAAGTGAAAATGTCGGTAGATTCAGCCCGTAATGCACAGTAAACCAGCCGTCAGGACTTTCCTCCCACTGAAGGGTGTTCTCCTTCTCAGAGAAATGTATATATTTTCATGTGTCCCACTGGCTCAGCAAGTGCATTAAGTACTGAGCTGTTGGGGAGAAATGCTTTGCTGACTTGGCCCCTGTTGACACTTGACCTATATGAAATTTGGAAAAGGGTCAAAGCACCATACTGACTACTAACCACAGCAGAATCCACCTTTTTCTGCATTCAGATTGAGAGTGGAAGTTGATTTACTGGGTTTTCTAAGATGGAGAAAAGGTTCCTTGGTGGCTTTTTAAGTGTATGGCGGTGCAGAGAAACAGCTGGTTACTCTGCACAATGATGCTTGTGTCTACATGAAAATCAGTGGGACTAAAGAAGCAGAATTCTAGAAATGTGTCCTGTGATAGACTGTTTTGGTCCTTTTTTTTTGTTGTTTCTCAGTCAAAATATCTGACTTAATATGCTCCACTTGCAGTCTCTTCTTTCTTATATATGGAGGATGATAATTTGTGTGGATCCTATGCTATTGCATGTTGATTAGTACAGATGCTAGGTGCAGTATGTAAGTAGTATGTTTAGCTCATTAAGAGAAGGCATAACAAGCTGCCAAATGGATCCTGTAGCTCATAAAAAGAAGTGTTGACAAGCTCCTTTGAAATGTTGTAGCATAGTGTAAACTATGTTCATGAGGTGAAGTGATTAAGTTGCCTTGGTCTCATCTTGGAGACTAGAATGTCATGTGGTTATCCCTAAGCTTAAAAAGAATCCATAACTCAACACTGAGTTATGTCTTTAAAAAAAAAAAAAAAAGTGACTTTTAAGTCTTTTTTCAGGATTTATTTTTTCCATATGGGTTATTTCGGTTTTTTGCTTTGAGGTCTAGAGTAGAAAATGTCCAATTTTGCTTGATAGGCATGAGGGCTAGAGATTTTAGAAAAAAGTGAGAACTAGTCCTGCAACTCATGCAGTTATGACCTAAAGAGAAACTTGAAACATTCCCTAAAGTCACCATAACACTAAGAAAATTGAGATGACTAAACATTTTGTTAAAAGGAATTACCTTCTTCTTTTTCTTAGAAAGAATCGTCATCATTAAGTTTGAGTACCAAATATTTAATCTGAAATGAAGCCTCCTGTGTGCGGTGGAATAGATGTGTAAGTTTCTCTCTCTCTCTCTCTCTCTCTCTCTCTCCCAATCTCTCTAAACAAACAAGTAGACAGCTTTCTTTCTTAGCTTAGGTCTTGTATTATTACTGTTATTAATTTAGAGCAAGCCAATGGATAAACGACCTGAATAATCATGTGTCTGTGAATTGACTTGTATGGAACTTAATTTTTAAGTCTTGGACGCTTGCACAAACCTCCTGCTAAATTATTAAGTTTGGAAGCCTGCATGTTTTTACAGTGTCAAAATAGTGCCTACAATTTATGATGCACCTCTTACTCCATGACAATTGTCTGCATAAAATATATGCAACCTTACCCTGCAGTCTGCCCCTTAAAAAGAAGGAAGTAACTTGCATGCTGTACACTCATCCTGTATCTTAATTAAACTTAGCTTATTCAGGTGTTTATACAATCATTGACAGAGTAAACGTCTATATTTTCTTCTAACGTTTTTTGCTGAACACTTTTTTTTTCTTTATATATTCAGTTTGACCTATGAGTATAGATTTTCAAAAGCATGAGATTCAAGATTCATTCCATGCCTGGCTAAGATGCAGTGCAAGAACATTGTTTATAGGTAGATTAACATTGTCATAAATTCTATTCTTTTATAATGTTTCAGAGATGCTGTTTGCTTTTCCTTTTTTCCCTGGTAAATACAGTTCAACTTTTTAAGCTGTCTATATTACTACTTAGCAAGCATGCTGGCAACAGACGGACAAAATATTTGAGATAGGTAAAATGTTGAGCTAGAAAATCTTGGTGGGATCATTTGAGATTCTGTTAGCCTCAGTATGGAAAGAAAAATAAAAACATAATTCAGATTCATTTTTAAATGAAAGTTTTCATAGGTGACAGGTATAGGAGCTGTAGGGGATTTTTTACATACTATATCTGCTTGTGAATCTTTCTTTATTAAAATCTGAGTAAAAATGATCTGTTACTGCTTTCTAAGCCAGTAGCATAGCCAAAGAATAAGAAAGAGTAGTCTTCATTTGCAGCAGCCTTTCAAGTCAGTTCTAGAACACTGTAAAGAAATTTTACAGAAGGGACTGTGTTGTTTTTGCCAAGATAGCTAAAAATTTGTCTCATATTTAATACTGAATTCTTAAATACACATATGGGGGTCACTTTATGCTTTGTACCATTTCATTATGTGATTTTAAGTACTGTAGCTTTTTATAGTTCTAGCTAAAGTGAATTTCTAATATAGTTCTCAAGGTTAAAATCCAGCAGTGCACATACCACTTTAGTATTACCTGTCTACTGAAAATTAGTATCTTGTCTTAGTATCTTCACAAACTATTTCTTGAATTATATTCCTAGATGAAATAACTGTTGACTGCAAGTTGAATTGTTTCAGTAGATAAGAAATCTGTAAGTTACTACTCTTAAAGAAAATAAATACTAATATGAACTCCAAAAGAAACATCTGCATTTTTGTAACCTATTCTTTGTTATATTCATTGTGCTGTGCTGAAATTCAGATTGTAAGCACTCTGGAACAGAGTTTAGACAAAACTTCAAGTATAATTTTAGTCAGCCTAAAAACGTATGCATAAACTGTGTTGAATTGCTTGTGACAGTCTTGTTTGCTTATGTTTTTTTTTTTAACTAGATTATTAAACATAGTTAAACATTCTACGTTAACATTCCTCATGTTGGAGAAAATGAAATATAAGGAATATATCAAAATTGCAATTTTTTAATCAATCTCATACCACTTGCTGCTTGGTATTGCTTGTCTGTAATGGTGTAGACTTTATCAAGTTTAACTTGCACTTAAAAAATACTCTCTTTCATGTCACAGTTGTTGAAGAATAGCTTTGTTTTCCCTATGTGTATCAGTGTATCAATATGCACTATATGATGTATTCAGCAATACAGATTGCACCATAAAGCGTTATGTGAACAAGTCATTGTGTACTAGGCCCTGGAGCTGAATAGTGTGGTCCAGAGAGCTAGCATTTTGCAGATGTTCCTTCTGTCTGTGATGGTTTCTTCACAGGGGATCAAGAAGGCACTGTTTTGGCAGGATGTGTACCTATATGTAGCTGAAGAGTTTCCTAAGAACAAAGATACAGATATTCTGCAGGCCAGATATTATCTTCTCTTTTATAACATTTCAGATCTACTTAAATTTAAAATCTAGGTTCTTTATCATCCACTATAAATAAAAAATAAAATTATTCATTGGATATTGTACGCAGTAGCTTTTATTTGCAGTTTAGATTGTTGGAGAAAATGTAGTCCTGAGTTAAAGGGACCTAACAGTGTTAGATGTGTCATAAAATAATGGGAGAGGACGCGGAAGGACTGAACTCCTCTTCAGAGAAACTGTTTTGAACTTCTACTGAATTATAAGAGTCTAGCTTTTTGGAGCCTTTCTTATAAAAGATTTAAGACAGCAAATCAGTGCTAAAATGTAACAGCAACAATGACAAGCATACCTTATTTTTTTACTTTCTGCTTTCATTTTATGGTTCCCCTTCTCTCTCCTTGATTAAAGGTGTGAACATGTGAATGAATAACTACGAGAGCATATCTACAGCTGAGAAAACAAGACAGTGGGGTTGACATTACATGAAAGGTTTTTACTTGTTGCCTTTGAGTTATCTTCTGGGGCTTGCCCCAAGAAGTGTGTGGGGAGACCATAATCTGATTGTGATGGGAAATACAACAACGCTTACAAAGAACAGGGTGGTTCTTGATCCTTCCCCTTTCTCTAACTGTTTGTATTTATTTACATTTTTTCTATACCTCACAAAACAGTAGGTTTATTAAAATAATTATTTTGACTTCTGTAGGTTAAGAGAAATCAAGCAAATGGAGACAGCAAAGGCTCTCCTTTTCTTCACTTGTTTTTGTACTAAGCATCTTAGATCCTGCTCTGAATAAAACATATCCATGTTGCAATATTCTGTAAAACTTATTTATATTGCAGGTTGTATTACATAAATTAAAGCTAATACAGTGCATTGGTAGGTTAGGTACTACAGAAAGCTTTATTTTGAATTAAAATTCTTGTCTAGTTGTTTATTTCTTCTGAGCAAAACCCTGCTTGCTCAAATTAAAATACATGTCTGCAGCAATAGTATGGTTCTCCTGTAACTAGTCCTTTGGGGAGAAAGAGACTGAGCTATTTGTTTGCCAGCAACAGGAGTGTCTTTTTGGATTTCGTACTAATGCTCAGTGTGGTGCTGGTGGAAGCAGTGTTGGTTTTCCTGGCGTAGTTGTCCCTGTTGGCTATGTCTTTGCTGCAGAGTCTCACCTTGTCTTGCAGAAGGCAAAAAGATTGAGTCCCTATAAGGGGCTGGGAGGGAAAAGATGTCTTGTCATAGAGGCTCAGGTGTTTTGTAGGTTGAAGGACAGGCTGGCTGACAAGGGAATAAGGCAATCTATATGCTCATTTCTCTTTCCCTCTCCACCATTTTATGAACTTAAATATATATATGTGTGTGTATTCAAGAGGGACAAACTTGAGGTTACTGAATTTAAACTAGGATATCAGGTGAAGTGTTAATATATTAGAATTAGCCACTACAGAGAACATACAGTTTATTTTGAAAATATTGTATGACAGAAAATAGTTCAAAAGGATATCAAAAAGCTCACTCCCATCATAGTCATGTTAAATTGTGCCTGTATCTGTTACGGAGCCTTAAGTTTAAAATTAATGAGTTGTTTTTGTTGCAGCTCTTATTAGCAAGGTAGAACAAAGTATTTCTAAACTTTCTGAAAAGGTATCCAGATACTATTTATGATTTTCTATTCTATTTAATAAAGAGAGTTAATTAAGGTGATCTTTTCCTGGCTTCATGTAAAATCTGGATGTATTTCTTAGGATCGTTATGTAGGGAACAGGAAGGCACCTGGTTACAGAGAAGCAGAGATTTCTTTGGAGAACCATTTGCAATCTGTGGTAGCTTCTGATTCAAAATAAAGCTTTTTGACAGAGAATAATTAAACTCAGCTGTAAAAGTACATCGGGAATATATAAACTTGTATTTATGTTACCTTCTTGAAAATACTTGCTACATTTTCAGGGACTATGAAGTGTCTTTTCTTTCTAGCCTGCCTTTACATGTATGGGCTATGAGTTCTAGATACAAATGCTTACTGGAAACATAGTACAGTGTCCTAATACAGATACAGAAATAAGATCTAGGTAGATCCTGCAAAACCTCTCCACAGCACAAGTGAAGTTATCTGAAGTCGTGCAACTAACTGACATCAATATGAACATGGAATTACCGTAATAGGTAATTGTGAAGGGTTTTTAAAACAGACCTCTACATTCCCGGTTCTGGTTAGTATCAAAGTAGCTAGCAAAATAGGATAATCTTAGCAGTTACATAGATAATAATCTTCCTTTCTTTTAACAGGAGCGTTTTAGTCAACAATTTAATATTATATCCTAAATTATAAAAATGCCCTGTTTTCTCATAGTATTTATATGGCTTCTTTCAGCAAGAGTTCCAAGAAATCATACTGTACGCCATCACCACATGCACACCACACCATGGCACATATCTCCTAGCTTCTTTTTCATCCTTTGTCATCTTGCTTATTCAGCTTTGTAACCCACAGCTTTCCCCTTTACGGCTGCCACACTTTAAACTGTTTGGAGTCATCCTTACTTTCACTCTTACTGATTTTAAACATAAACATTTAAAAAAAATAAAGGCATATGTTTCTAGTATGTTGCAAGCTAGGAGGATGAAGTAGTCAGGTGAAGAATCCCTGTCCTAATTGTATCCTCCTAGTTTTTCCCAGGAGTCTGCTGCATAAGTGGAGAAGAAGTACTATGGGCTAGGTAGAGGGATGGATTATTTGGGGGATAAGTGTCAGAGGAACTTTGCTTTGAACTTTCTGATTTTTCTGAAAGCAGAACGACGATCTCTGACTCGCAGAATGGACTAAATGTTTTGTCTTTTGTCTCTAATTCTTTTTGAACTTATCTGTTGTTACTGGTTTTTGGCTGTAGTTTCTTTCCTGCTGCATGATACTATTGTGTTCCCTACTTCTGTTCTTATTTTTGTCTTCCATTTTTCATCTTCATAATATGTTATTGGAACCTTTGTTCATCACCTCTTCCACCAGCCCCAAACTGTGTAGTGTGAGATGCTAAAAACAACGTGGGTGTCCTGCACTCAAAATGTGATGAGCCAAACTGCACACACTTCAGCTGTTTCAAAAAAATCCATCTTTTTTCTTAATAAGACTGCCTTATCTCTCTTGTAACATTTTTTAAGAACTGACCCGTTTTATTAGTGTGTAAGTTATCTATCCAAAACTTCAATGATAAAAATGTCAAAATAAGAGTAAAATCTCCTGTTGCTTTCACCTCATGCAGAGTTGAACTGAAAATTCTGCTTTAAAATTTCTGAAAATCCCGCTTAAAATTTAATTGCATTATTTCTTAAAACAAATGACAGGAAGATCTGATGTTTGTCAGGGGTGAACAAGAGCACAGAAACATAACCTGACAGTGTTGCTTAAGTAGTATCATACCGGGTGATGAAAGAGAAGGTTCTTCAGCACTTCAAGGACAATTCAGATCCTAGACAAACACTAATATAATTTACCTACTGTGACAAATTCACTTTTTCTGATTAGTACTCTTGGTCAAAGCCAAGACAAAAATGATTAACGTGTACAGTCTGCTTCCCCCCCACCTTTCTGTCAGTGCACAGCTATGGGAAGTTAGCAGAGGCCATGTGAAGGAAGATATCCCCATTTGAGATTTGATGATATTCTTAGTGCATTAGGAAAAGAAGTAGCAACAATTAAAGGTTTATCAGGTGGTTGTATGTGTAAGTAGTGTTACTATGTGTCATCACATACAATAACATATATAGTGATATGTAGTATTTTTTTTAAATATGTAACTTTATATTTAGAATGGCATTGTTTAGGCTTAGATCAAATTTAACTTTTTTGTTCTAGCTTTGCATTTTTATTTTGTATTTTAGGATAAATACTATTTTAGATCATATAGAATTGGGATTTCTGTGTGATGAGTTTTACAGTGCTTAGTATAGAGTTGCTTAAACCTAGGTGATGCTGGCCAATGCCTCAAATAGATAAATGTTTAAACATTGTCAAATAAATGAAGAATGGCATTTTTCAGAAATAATTTTGTATTTTGGTTCCCTACCCTATATCAGATGCCTGCATTATTCCTAAAAATGCTGAGCAGTCAGCCTGTATCGTTGTGGTCAGGTGATACATTTGGGTACATGGCATGTTTTGCAAATCATGTTGTGCACTAAATAGGGATGCAGGAGCTAAACTTTGGTCAGATGTGAACAATATTCATGCTAACACAAACATCCTTACCTATATCAGACTTCAAAATAAAACTGTATTTTGTATTTCTTAAAAACCAATATCCTTATCTTTTAAAAAGTTGTGTGGTTCATATGCTGATATAAGAACTGCATGAAGAACCAGACAAGCTTTTTTTTTTATTTTTTTTTTATTTATGAGAATAGAATCTTATTTTGTTTTTACTTTTTGTATATTTCAAAGTTATCTTTTTAATTATGTTAATTTACAGATGGTACTGTTTTGATTTAGTCTGAGTATTTTTATAAATTATTTTCACTTTCCTTACAAACATTGTAAGAGCTGGTGTATGATCTTGTAGAGGAAGCTGGTGCTTACAGTTTCTTCCATACACTGAGATGCAGACAGCTGAGATTAAGAAACTTGAACAAAGATTTTTTTTTGGGGGGGTAATTTACAGTAGGAACAAGATTTCAGTTCTTGAATCTTTCCTGAGATTTCAGGGAATATCTGAAAAAGCTGGGTAAGGTCCTACAGACTTTTTAAAGGTTAGAACAGTAAAAGGAGAAGAAATGTGAAAACATAAACTGGCTTTTAGGAGTAGAAGGCTAAACCAGTTGGTTATATCCCACGTCTTGGTTAGAGTTTAACTTCACACTGTCCTTTTAAGAAGGGTCTAAACTCTAAACCTGTCACTTCTGAGCTGTGTTCCTGGTTATCTTTCTACATTAATTTAGCAGTTGTGGGTGTTTGGTTTGTCTTTCTCAATCCAAAAGAGACCTTTGAAAATAATTACAAAAGATTTTTCATTTTAAAAGCGTTTCAGGAGTACTCGAGGACCATTTGAGTGAGACCTTCATGGATAAGGTGTGTAGTAAGATGACTCTGTAGAACTCCAAGTGGGAATAGACAGAATAGCAGAAGAAAGACGGGTATGAAGTAGTGCAACCCCTCTAAATGGGAGAGGCTCATACAGGGAGAAATTTGAACTTCTGTAAAACCCGATATCTTGTGACAGAACAAGAATTGAACCCAGATACAATTATTTCTGGATTAGTATTCAACTAGGTTATATTTCTGTTACTTCAGGCTTTTGTTTTTAAGATACAAAATTTTTTAAAAGGTAAATAATGGAAATTTTAAATAAAAATACTTCCAGTGTCTATCATTAGTTTCCCCCCCTACACACACACAAACACTTTAATAGCTTCAGTTATTTATATCTCTGTTTATGCTCATTTGTTTTTTACCAGCTTAGATAAGACTTTGGTGATGGTGTTTCCCATTTTGTTAATGTGCACCTCTCCTTTTTTGTTTTTATTTTTATTTTTATTTTCTACCACCTAAGTACACAAATTTTCTCTGAACTTCAATACTTTCGTATAAGATTAATAAAAATGTCTAATATTACTTGTCGAAATTGTTACATTCAGTTCCAGTCTAAGAGCAACGTCAGGTTAAAGTAAAGAATATTCATGTCAACTAGGTGCAGTGTACAGTATTGCTGACCCTATTCTTACACTTTACTCCTTGTGTCCAGGTGAAGTGTTTGGGGCTGCAGACAGAGAAGGGTATTTTAGGGGTTGGAGAGGAGGGTATCTTAGGGGTTGGAGAGACTACCTTTGTAAAACTTCAGAGTTATGGGTTGATGTAATCTGAAATGCAGCTCATAGACAATCTGGATTAAACGTAAGTGTAACTGTGCAAAGAAATAGCTGTAGGTCAGCCTGTCAGCGGGCTGGAAGCTGTGCAGTAATAAATATGGCTTTACTCTCTTCTCTTTTTTTACCTCTACCAACAGTTCTCTACAAGCCATACCTCTTGTGAGGTCCAAAACAACTTGTTTCTTTTAAGTGTAAAACATAACTTTCTGGAATTTGATCCTAATTATAAAGTTGCATCTATTGTAATTCATGCTTGTACTTAGGTACAAGTCTCTTTTACATTTTAATCACTCAGTATCTTGCAAACTTTTGTAATTCTTCTTGAGTGAGCTATTACTGATACCTCTTTTATAAAAAAAAAAAAAATCTGTCCACTGTTCTTAATTTTCCTTTCTCAAAAGATTTATAACTTGGAAAACAAAGGAATTATGTTTTATCTAGGCTATCTCTTTTTATAAATTTGTTCTGCTTATTTCTTACTGTAAACCTTTTTAGCACTTAAATATCTCTTAATTAGTATTACTTGCCATTGAAGTGGTAGTTAATAATTTCTTAACTGTTTCCTTCCCTCTTGTGTAATTTTTAGGAATATATTGTATTGATGTTCTTAATGATGCACATACAGTGCTAACTTTGTTTATTTTAGGAAATGTTTCTTTAAAAGTGACATCCATTGGTGCAAATCAATGTTTAATGTGTTTTTTTATCTACTTCCTACTCCCAAAGTCTATCACTGCTGATGAGCTTTCTTGAAATTAGTAAATAATTTTCTTTTCACTTTATCTCCACATTTGGCATATTTCTTAAAAAGCATTATGCTTGCATTTTGCACAAACTTTGTACAAATCTGTATTTACTTACATTATATGCACGTGTAATTTAAGATGTGGTGTTCTAAACTACATTCCCTAGACCATTATTTGCACTAGGATTCTGTAATCAATTCTGATTATCACCCAACTACTCAATCTAAAATCCAAATTAGCTTAAAGCTTGTAGGGTGCTATCAGCTTTAAAAACAAATTACCTACTTGTGATTCGGTGTTCCTACATACTTTTCATACTTCTCTGAATGTTAATATGTGTCTCTGCAATTCCTAAACACCAGAGTTTCTTTCTTGGTCTCTCTCTGTTGTTGTTGCTTATTGTTGTTTTTAACCACTTTCTTCACTAGTGATTTCTTCTGTTACGATGATCTGCAGTGACTATTGGCACTTTCTGGATGAGTGACATCCTTCACACTTTTTGTCAACATACGCTTTCAGTAGTCCAATTTTGAATGGAAAAATTCTATAAAATGTTCCTGCAGACTATTTACCATAGAAACCACTGACTGTCTACTGCAGTTTAAAAATTAATAGTCTAGAGTAGTAGATCTGAGTAGATAATTGTTTTCTGTTTCCATTTATTTTCTTTGAAGATCTCTTTTACAATGTGACTTTTAATTCTTTGTGTTTCATTGCATGTCCGTGTCTAATTGAGGAGATTTCAAAGGCATAAGTCATTTTAATATTAAACTGATTGCCTGTAGCCTTTTGTACCTTTCAAAAGATTTTCTCTCTCATTAAATATCCTGTTTGTTTAGCAGTAGTACTTAACTTTGAGTAGTTTGTATCTGCAGGTAAATAAACTACTTAAGGTGGTCATAAACAAATTCGTACTTTGTTCTAGGCTACTGTAAAGTCTCAAAATAGGATAGAATTATTTATTTGTTTATATAAGAGCCAACCTGTAAAATAGAGTTGGCATGGGAAGGAGAGATGAAAAACCAATCCATCTTTCTAACCCTGGGCATGTTGAGGATTATATTTTAGAGAAACTTTATTAGATTCTCCCATCAAACACCCTTGAGGGTTTAAGAGTTTGACTTAATTTTACGGTATGATGTAACACTCAAAGTAGCAGAGATTATACTTAGGTGTATGAAAGAAAATGGGGAAAAATACGCAAAATCTTCTTGGGGGAATCTGACAATGGGGATTTCCCAGGAAGTGATACAGCAGCATGGACTATTCTCATCTAAGATTCTTAGCTATTCTGCATTCCTAAAAAAAAAAAAAAAAAAAAAAAAAAAAAAAAAAAAGGGTAATAATGCCCAGAAAACTGTGCACTGTGTAGCCAAGCAGAGGCCTGTAACACCCATAAAATAGTCACTAAGCAGTATATAATTAATGTTTTCTTGCCTTGAACCCGGCATTTGTACACTGTAATAGCTTAATTGATCAGAGTATATAGAAGCATTTTATAACACTACTACTAGTATAACCAGCACCAATGTAAAAACATTTTGTAACACAACTAAGTATAACTATAACTATATAAAATAATGTGTAAATGCCAAAGCACAGAGGGAGACTTGTGTTTAATTGCGCAAACAGGGTGTAGAAAAGTGTGTGAATAAACAATTCAAGTAGTAACATCTGCAAGTAAAAACGAAAGGTACAGAATAAGTAAGAAATATGTCTGGTGGAACAAGAACATGTTTTAGTCCTAAAAAAAAAATAATAAAAAAAAATAGTGTAAGGAGCAGACGAGATTCCTCCCCACACTTTTCTTTCTCTTTTTCTTTCTTTCTTTTTCTTTTTTGGGTTTTTTTTTTTTTTTTTTTTTGTTTTGTTTTGTTTTGTTTTGGGAGGTGGTGGTGGTGGCAAACATAAAGGCACGAAGCAACAGCAAGAAAAAATAGTCAAAAAAAGTCTCTTACCTTGATTACTGCTTCAGAGTCCAAATAGCTCTTTCACTTATTCACCCGAACTGCAGCAACTAAGACCATCAAGGACCATAGCCATCAGCATTAATTACATGGCATCAGCTCAGTGGTATTGTGTACTCAAAGCTAATTTAGGATAAGATGATTAAGAACTAACTGTTTGAATATGTAGTGATAATGACTGATGATAATTAAGAACCAGCCATTGGCAATGTGTATTGTTAATGCATGTCAATCTAGGGAAGTGTTGTTTTGAAGTTTGAACCTAGCCTGATTTGTCAGTCTTTCTAAACACTCCTATCACAGCTATGTTACCCTTAACTGTACTAAGCAGTAACTGCTTCTCAGGGCAGGGACAAATATAAAGCAGCTATATGCATTATTCTGTTAAGAGCCTAGAATGCATAGGAAAAAAATTATAAACTGTAGATATGATGCCTGTTTTGAGGGAAAAAAACACACACAAAATCATCAGAACCCAGCGTTGATGGATGTGTGTGTTGGGTGAATCCAGCTAAGAATTTATAACATGCTTACCGTAACTTGGCACTTACGTGCATAGGTTACGTTCTGTTAGCTGTGCCCAGAGTGATTTGCTCGTGGGCCTACTCTGTGATCCCAAGTCACAGCCTGTGTGCCATATATTCTTGCTTTTTTTTGTTTGCAATACAAGCTCAAAATTCACAAATTATATCAAAGTGAAGATGAGAAAATAAAATTCCTTTTTGGTTTCTGCTCAAAATGCTGACTCCTCTCTGTCTTGTCCCTGAGGCACTTGCTTCCATATTATCAATACATGTGGGATCACTGACTCTCATTTCATTCAATTTTATACTGAGCAGTAGTTTAGGCTCTGCTGCAAGAGCTGTTGTTTTGAGACTCAGTCAGATGTGATTTCACAAATCTGTGGAAAGTGTGGTAGGGAGCTAGAGGTTTGTTTTAGAAATTTAAGGTGATCCTTCAGGTCTCTCCCAGTCCCTTCCCCAGAGTTGGAGTTTTTCATCCTCAACCCTCATATTTCTCGGCTTTTTTTCTCAGGAGGGAGTAATGCAGAGCAGAGCACAAGTACTAAAACTTTCACAAAAAGGAAAAGCAGAGCCAGTGTCTTCCTCTTCTGTGGGATTTTTGAGTGCTCTGTCCCCTTTTCTTAAAATAACTGTAAAGCTGTTTGTCTCTCCTTTTTCCTGCCCCTTTCCGTGCACCAAAAAAAGAGAGAAGGTATCGTTACAACAGGCTTTCCAGAAGAAGTCTGAAACCCATAGGAAGTTACAGTTTCTGTGCGTTCTTTTTGATTTCTCTGGTAAACAGATCTTGGAGAAATATTAAGTTACCAAAGCTAATGCATCATTGACCTGGGTACAGGAAAAAGTCTGTGTGAGCACCACATGGACCTATCATGTGTCTTGTAGTTATGGCTAGTTTTACCTTTTTTCTACTGAAGTCCTACTTGCATTTGAGTAACATGTGAAGATTGTGTGAGAAATTCTTAAAATAGTTGATTCAAATTTGTATATTTTGTCTTCAGTTGAGGAGAATGTTAGCCCCATAAAATCTAATTAATAGAAGTTAGCTAATGTTACACTAAGTACTCTATCTAATCAAAAAGCATTTGTTGTCTTGAATGAAAATACCAATAACTGTATTAATGGGTACAAGGGAATAAATGGCAAAAGCTTAGGCAAAACTTCTGATAGATCTGTAGTAAAAAAGAAAGTGGCTGGCAAATCCAGACAACTTCTTCAGGTATGTTTGGGGGCAGTTAGGGATGTTGTCCGTTTTTTGAGTCTCTAGTAGCTTGTGATTTATATGCAGCAGTACTTCAAAAACCTGTTCTTTGTACTGAGATTGCTGATGGAGGGAATCTTTACCCGGGAGGGAAATGAGCTTTCTTGGTATAAACAGGCATTCTAAAATAACCCTTCTTGCTTCTGAGGGATGTTACTATGCTTCTAGAAGACTTTAGTCTTAGTACGGCATTTGCATAGCTCAGTTATCCTAAATAAAATATTTCAGTTTTTAGTCATGAAAATCTGAAAGTAGCTTGTTTCCATGGTATGCTGTTGCCTGGAAGCGTTATGGCATGAATATGACCATATGAGACTATGGTCAGAGGAACAGAATAGTGTGACTAAATGCTGGACACCCTTACAAAGGGCAGTTATTAAATGTTTCCTGTAAAACACAGCATTTTTAATCACTACTGTGAAGAATAATGGGGGTCACATGTGCTAGAGAGTAAGTTTTCATTTGCTTTTAATATATGCTTTAAGTTTACATGTGTTTTTTGCATATTTGTTTCAATACAATTAAATGCCTGTTTGTATTTTTATGTACATATGTATGAATGATTATGCAGTAGTTTAATTAGGATGTGGATAGATGTAGGTATGTCCAACCAAATACAGATGTAATGCTTGGAGGCTGTGTTTAGCAAAGCCGAGCCAGAACATCATGGTGTACATGCGTATTTGCCAACAATTAATGTACTGAGTAGGTGTTTTTATTTTTTTCCCTAACAATGGATATTGAATTGTTGTCTTAAAGAAGAAGAAAAAAACGAACATTTAGTACATGTTTTCAGTGCACATTTACTACAGATATTTGGAACATGTTAGTTAATTTTGTCTTTTGTTTGGTTTATTTCCAGATGGTATAAAAGAATCACAGTTACCTAGTCAAGATGAACAGAATGGCTTCCTTGACCAAGAAATCAGAACATTCAGTTTTTAGGGTTATGTCTACAACATGAAGCATTTAACAGTAGCTGTCTTTGAGAACACTCACCTATGACCTGAAATGTCCTGATCCTGGGGAAAAAAAATGCAATTCCATAATTAAGTCGGTAATTCGTAGTGCATTTTTACGACTAATTCAATCATATTTGCTTATGCACAACACAGACACAGAATTCATAAACCCGAGATTAACAGATAAGCACATTTGTGTTTGTGCATTCAGTATTCAAGATATATCATTTTTAAATAATCTTTTAAATCATCTATATTTATTAATAAATGACTATTTGGCGAAAAGAATTTGTCAGCCATGGAAAAGAATAAAGCAAATTCCCCCAGAATGGACAATAATTTTGTTTTGGATAAAATCAATAGTTTAAAAGTAGAGCATGAGCAAGACAGCATTAACTGTACTCTAGAAAGAATGGATATAAAGACAGAACAAGATAATTTCAAACATGCAGACAGCAGTGATGAACAGGAAGACAAAGAAAAGAATTTCATTACCAACAACCCTGGCAAATTTTTATCTACAGAAAACGATGATGATTATGGTTCTCTTTTTTCTCAGTATAGTAGTACGCTGTATGATGTAGCAATGGAAGCTGTGACACAAAGTCTTCTTTCTAGCAGAACTATCAGCTCCAGAAAGAAATCACCTGCTTGGAACCATTTTTTTATATCTCCAAGAGATAGCACTAAAGCAATATGTATGTACTGTATGAAAGAATTTAGCAGGGGCAAAAATGAAAAAGACCTAAGTACGAGTTGTCTCATGAGACATGTGAGGAGAGCCCATCCTACTGTACTAATTCAAGAAAATGGAAGTATGCCAGGTATATCCTCCTATTCTTCACCTACATTGTTACTTCCTCCTCAGTCTGCAGATGTTGGAGATCTAAGTACTATGTTATCCCCTATAAAACTGGTAAAGAAAATGGCATCTAAAATACCATCTCCAGATCGAATAATTGAGGAATCTGTTTCTATTGTTTCTTCTGAAGAAATATCAGATCTCTCAGTTTCTGAAAAATGCAGCAAAGAAGAAATAATGGTTGGGTCATCTCCACAGCTACCCAACAACCAGTATGATGAAACTGTGGAAAATGTAGCAGAAAAAACTATTGTAATTCCAAAGAGTACATCAGGTTCCAGAAGGAGATCTGCTGTTTGGAAACACTTTTATTTGTCACCTCTAGATAATTCTAAAGCTGTATGCATCCACTGCATGAATGAATTCAGTAGAGGAAAGAATGGAAAAGACCTGGGAACAAGCTGTTTGATAAGACATATGTGGAGAGCCCATCGTTCCATTGTCCTGCAAGAGAATGGAGGTGGTACCAGTATACCACCTCTCTACACCGCACCTCCAACCCTGTTGCCTTCTTTACTACCCTCAGATAGTGACCTGAATTCTATGTCATCCTCCCCTGGAAAACTAATGAAAGAATCAACTTCTGTTTCTTCTTCTCCAGACAGACTGACTGAGGAGATCCATACTACTCTCTCTTCTGGAGATGCTCTAGTGGAAGACTCATCAATGCTGTCATCTTCTGATGATATAGGTGAAGTCTCCTTTGTTTCCTCACCTGAGAAGCAGTGTGAGGGATTAGGTCCATTAATATTTGAACCTGCTGCTGTATTTCAGCAAAATAAAAGGATTATGAAGAGGCTTAAATCAGAAGTTTGGCATCACTTTTCACTGTCACCTGCAGACAGTCTAAAAGCAGTATGTAGATACTGCAGCTGTATGATAAGTCGCGGTAAAAAAGGAGATGTGGGCACAAGCTGTTTAATGAGACATCTATATAGACGCCATCCTGATGTAATTGGAAACCAAAAGAGCTTTATCGATGTTAGTTTGGCAAATTCTCCTTATGCCACCTTGGCTTCGGCAGAATGTTCGTCCTCAAAGTTGACAGACTTGCCTACAATGGTTACCCATGATAATCAAATTATATTTCCTGTTAATAGCAAGAAGACCTCAAAACTGTGGAATCACTTTTCAATTTGTTCTGCAGATTCAACAAAAGTAATATGTATGCACTGTGGACGTACAATAAGTAGGGGGAAAAAGCCAACAAATCTGGGCACAAGTTGCCTTTTAAGACATCTGCAACGGTTTCATAGCAATGTATTGAAAACTGATGTCTCAGAGACTGTATTATCCTCATCTACGGATAACCACATGCCACTGAGCACAGAATTATTAGGATCTTCAACTTTTGATGAAACCAATGAAAAGTTTTGTGACTCTCACCCAGTTGCCAAAAAAATCACAAGTCTCGTAGCTGAAATGATTGCACTTGACCTTCAGCCATATTCTTTTGTAGACAACATTGGCTTTAACAGGCTTCTTGAATACTTGCAACCTCAGTATTCTTTACCTTCTCCATCTTACTTTTCTAGGACAGCAATTCCAGATATGTATGATAATGTAAAACAGATAATTATTTCACATCTTAAGGAAGCTGAAAGTGGAGTGATCCATTTTACATCTGGGATATGGATGAGCAACCAAACACGAGAGTATCTAACCCTTACAGCTCATTGGGTAACATTTGAATCCTCATTTCGACCACAGTGTGAGGATTACCATTGTTCAGCACTATTAAACGTATCACAGATTGATTGTGACTACAATGGAATCAGTATACAAAAGCAGTTAGAGTACTGGTGGGAAACATGGATTACTTCTATTGGCCTTCAGATTGGGATTACTGTTACTGATAATCAAAGTATAGAAAAAACCTTAAATGAAGGTGATCATTCAAGTGTGCAGTGTTTTAGTCACACTGTTAATATCATAGTAAATGAGGCTATTAAAAGCCAGAGAATGGTTCAGAATTTGCTTAGTATTGCAAGAAAGATCTGTGAACGCGTTCATCGGTCAGCAAAAGCAAAAGAGAAGTTAGCCGAGTTGCAAAAAGAATATGAGTTGCCTCAGCATCAGCTTATTCAAGATGTTCCATCAAAGTGGAATACATCATTTCATATGCTTGAACGTCTTATTGAGCAGAAGAGAGCAATTGATGAAATGTCAATAGAGTGCAGCTTTAGGGAGCTAATAAGTTGTGACCAGTGGGAAGTTATGCAGTCAGTGTGTCATGCTCTCAAACCTTTTGAAGCTGCAAGTAGGGAAATGAGTACACACATGTCTACTTTAAGCCAGGTGATTCCAATGATTCACATACTTAACAGGAAAATAGAAATGTTATTTGAGGAAACAATGGGCATAGATACCATGCTGAAATCTTTGAAAGAAGCTATGGTGAGTAGGTTGTCCTCTACGCTTCATGATCCAAGATACATTTTTGCTACGCTTCTGGATCCCCGCTATAAAACATCCCTATTTACAGAAGAGGAGGCTGAACAATATAAACAAGACTTAATCAGGGAGCTGGAAATAATGAGTTCTACCTCAGATGATGATAAACCTGTTTCCAATGGATGTGATATATCTACAAATTCATATGGGGAAGATAATCTTTGGTCACTCATGGGTGACATGAAGAAAACAAAAGACCTGAAAGAGAGGGCAAAGTTACCAGAGGAAATGGTGCTTTCTTACTTGGAGGAAGAAGTGCTTGAGCATAACTGTGATCCTCTAACTTACTGGAACTTTAAGAAGTCATCATGGCCAGTACTGTCAAAATTGGCTGTCAGGTTCTTGGGTTGTCCACCAAGCATTGTTCCTTCAGAGAGGTTGTTCAGTACATCCAATGAAAGCAACAACTTTAGTCAGTCAAGGCTAATGATTGAACACTTTGAAAAGCTTATTTTTTTGAAAGTGAATCTTCCTTTAATATACTTCCAGTATTGAAACTAATGAACAAACTGCTAGACTAAATCTATTGTTGCTCACTGGATATTAACTATCTATAACCTGGATTGTTAAATTGCTCCAATAGGGGCCATGTATGACATCTAATCAGTGACTATAAATCCAAATTTTAGTTTCCTTTTTTCAGCTTTCAATATGTCTACATGTGCCTTATTCATAGTACTTCAGGCCAGATATTGTATATATGTTTTTTAAAAGTTCACACTAGAGATAGCCTGTCTTGTCAATTATATAAAATTATGTAGGTTTTAATCCATAATTGTAAATGAACTTTAAAAAAACTCAGTCATTTGTTTTAATAGAATGGCAAAAAAAAGATGTAAACAGTTCTATTCTGTAGTTTTTTATTCAATTATTATGTAAAAACCATAAACCAGGTACTGTATTTTAGTTGAACATTGCTTTAATTGCAGCAAAACAGCTTTTGTAGATGTCAAAAGAAAGCTGTATATAAAAGATGGGGTTAAAACCATCTTTTTATCTTGTGGTGTTTTCTTAACTGCAAGCCCTAAAGTACTTAAAGAATTAAGAATTATTTGGGAAGATATGTTTACAGGAGACTATTCACTTAGTATCTGAAAATAAATCTTAAATTTGAGATGATATGGAATGTCAGTTATACAGGAATCTGTAGTAAAACTTCCTATTCTGGATTCTCCTGTTCAGGTTTTACATTGTAACTGAACTACAGAAATGTTCTGGGTATTTATAAAAGCTCTTTGGAAGTTTTATCAAAGTTTGTGAATTAATGCTTGTTATTTAATGCCATGTACAAAAAAAAAAAAAAAAAAAAAAAGCAAGAAATTTACAGTGAACACTCTAATGTCATTCTAAAGCCTTTTCTAATCTTTAGTGCATCAAAATTAAAAGGTTCCCTGTTGTAAAAGCTGAGCCCTTATTCCTAATGTAATTTCAATTGTGTAGAACAACCTGTCTTAAAGTTCCTAGTACAAAAATAACTGATCTTCTGATTTTCAGTAATAGCCTTATGGATATGGTGCACTGCTTAGAATTTTGTGTAGTAGGGTTGATTCATAACTGTCAGTGTCCAGCAGGCAAACGGGATACCATAGCTCCCTCAAAACGTCAAGTAAGGTGGAAAAAAATTAGCATTTTAATTGAAAGGAATGTTCTCCATGTTTTTTTAACGTTAGAAAGATTAATCTTCTCATTTCAGTTTTCATTAAATACTTTTTGGGAAACAAGTCATCATTTGCCTATGACCTTTTAGAAAAGTTGTAGCTTTGTTAAAATACTGTACCTATGCCTAATTTTGCATTTACTATGTTTTAGTGTATTTATAAATGGTGAACTCAGTTTCTGAAATTAAACATTTTATTTGCAATTTTCTAGTGGTAGTCAATACTGCCTTTTTCTTTTCAGATGGATTCAACACAACCATTGAGTAATAATTGATATAAATATACCACAGGACATGCAATGTGAAAAGATCAGTTTTCCATTTTAGCTCTCTGGACTTTAAGGCCTAGTCTAGTTTTTTTCATGTCATTCAAGCTTTCAACCTCAGTAAAATTTGTTAAATTCTTCTCCAAGTGGCTTAGGTTTTCATATGACGTACCTCTAAATATTTTTTAGTTTCCATTATTTCAGTTTTTATTTAATCAGTTTGATACACTTGTATTATTTAAGTATATTACTATATAGTGAATTTAGGAAAAACTGAATTATGTTTCAAGTATTTTAAAAGGCAACTTTTAATGCTGTCAGCCATCAGCATTTCTCTGTTAGGGTTAAGCGAGAAGTACACGTTTTCTGCAGCAATAAAACAACTTGTTCTAGTTTAGGTATAGCTGGAATTAGATGAGTTTGAAGCAGCTTTTTGGGAAACATGTTTAAGTGGTTACTAGTTAATTATTATCTCAACTTTTTTTCTACATTATATTTTAACTGTGAATATAACCTTGACCTATGTGAGGAGATGAGATGTTTAATCTCTTTAAATGAGTAGAGAGGTAGAAGAGGATGAAGCATTTTTTTTTTTTTTTTTTTTTTTTAATGTATATAAGGGATGCAATTTTCACTCAAGGCTAGACTGTGAATGTGGCCTTGGGCTGAAAGCATTGGAGAGCCACAGCGTACCAGCAGGAGTGCTAGGAAACAAAAAACTTCCCCAGAATTCCCAGTATGCTGGAAAGGAGCATCTTGGCCCCTCTACTTTAAGACAGCTTTTACTATAGCTCCTGTGGAAAATTGAAATGATTGCATTTTGTAGCCTCTAATTTACCTTTTCTCTCTCATATGGATATCTAATTGTACGGTGATACTTTTTGTCAAAGTTTTTCCTGAGAGCACATGAGAACTATAGTCACTATTTTAATACGTAAAACTTAATCGATTAAACTTACATTTTATTTGTAACTACAGATTCCCCCCCCCCTTTTTTTTTTTTTTTTTGAAGGATTTTAATTCTTAAGACTGCACTGTTTCAGTATCAGCTTGCTTCAGAATAATATGTTTACATTAGCTCTTTATAATTCGCAGGCCTGCATGGCCTTAAAATTTAGACAGGCGATCATTTAAAACCAAAGTAAGCGTATAAGGGACTGAAAGCACAAAGTTACTATTTTTTGGATGTAAACCTTGATCCTTCTGTAGGAGTTAAGCGAGCATCTCCGTCTGGAGTTCAGGCACCACCGTCTTTGAGAAAAGCAGCACTTCAAAAGAAAGGCTGTAAGTGTTCATTAAATTATTATGGTAAGTTTATTGAATAGCCAGATTTTGTGTTGTTTTTCATTTGTTGAACTTGTTTTTCACTTGAAGATTATTTTTTAATATAGATTCTTAGTGACTGCCAAAACCTTTGGTTTCCTTCCATCCCTTCTCACATTTGTAATGTATAGAAAGCTCCCTTATTTTCACATTACAGTACAAATCTTCTCAGAAGGAACTAAAAGCGCAAGCTCTGTTAACAGTGGGAGTTTTTATGAAGTTAAGTTTCTGCTGAACCAGGTCCTGCAGGAGTAGACAGTGCCCTAATACATACTGGTTTGATGAACCTGAAATAGTGATATTAACTTTAAACTGAGTTAACTTCAGTACATTAGCAACTTAAATTTAGTAGTAATTTTTTTATTAAGAGGACATAAAATATGAAATACAGGTACTCTAGGTAGCATGAAAATCATGAGGATCTCAGCTTTCGCTCCTTATAGGAGTAGGCAGTAATGTAACTTGTACACTATGCAGCAATAAATCTCTGTTAAGTTTTAAAGTTAGGAGGGGGAAGAAGCAGAGATCTGCAATAGCTGAAATAATTCAAGTTTTGCAAAGTAAAGTATTTATATATTGAGATCTATATTATGCTTCAGGAACCTGCAGATAATGTTTCCTGACCCCTTAAACAGGGGTAGGGGGGGGATCCCCCCCAAATGGATCCTTTCCATTTGGCCTACATCTCCCCTGCCCAGTAAAAAGGGAGTTGTTTGGTTGCAGAATTTAGCTAGTGACCATTTACTGCAATGCACTTAGCGCTTCCCCACCCAAGATTAGCTTCTGAATTTGCAAAGAACAGAAATTACAGTCTAGAACACACTCTAATGCTAATATAAGGATGTGATTAATCTAATTCAGTGTAAATCATAGAATCATAGAATGGTAAAGTTGGAAGGGGCCTCGGGAGATCATCTAGTCCAACCCTCAGCATAGCCCATATGGGGATTGAACCTGTGACCTTGGCATTAGCAGCACCATGCTCTAACCAACTGAGCTAAACCTGCCCCCGACATCAAAGTAGATGTGTATAGTTGTACAGATCTGGCCTCTTAAAAGGATTTT
Source organism: Rhea pennata (assembly GCF_028389875.1). Classification (NCBI taxonomy): domain Eukaryota; kingdom Metazoa; phylum Chordata; class Aves; order Rheiformes; family Rheidae; genus Rhea; species Rhea pennata. The sequence goes on from NC_084663.1 coordinate 20,322,412, forward strand.
TTTTTTTTTTTAATTCCCCCGCCTCTCCCCCCCCCCCCAACTATACAGAGCTGACAGTAAAATACTTACATTTAGGTATCTCCAAACCCAGGAAAATAAAAATACTAAAATTAGCAAATAGCACTTTCTAATTCCAGATTATTCAGATTTTAAAAGCTCCTTATTTCAGTCTTTCAAAAATATATTCATCCTCTGCTTTATCCTTAGCAACAAGAAAAAAAATGATCCAGAACTACCTCAACTCATCCCCAACTTTAGCAGCCACCTGCATATTAAATGGCTAGATCTAGGCCTAAATTGTCCCTCTTTTTTCTTTTGTACATGAACTCATTCCTTCTTTCAGTTTCTTGATTCAATTGGCAGCTTAAAAAGTAAGATGGACTACATTTCCAAAGTGCTTTTACCTTAGATTTGATGTAACTGGACACAATTCAAGCCTTGGTACAGAACCAAGGCCAGTTGCAGCTAAAATGAAGTAGGATTTGTGAAATCATCGTAAGATTTACTGTTTCAGGAATAACGCTGACTGCTTGCTATCACAAAGAAAGATCTAAAGTAAACACTCAGATGTAGTTGGAATTGATCACATGAATATGAAGTGCTGATATAAAGTAAGAGTTGCATACAAAAAGATCATTTATTTAAAAATAGAAATCACATACATTTAAAGCAAAAATTAAGAAAACCTTCACTGAAGTTTTCTATGTCACTTAGCTTCAGGAATTTTTGCAAACACTGTTTTTAATCTTCTGTGTCCAATGTTAACCAGGTAATGATAAATTTCATTAAGACATAGTTGAGACTAATTACGTAACCAGCCAATTTAGACAGCTGTGGCTAAACAGTCTTGCTGACATTGATGATAAACTTGGCTTGAGGTTTGTTCTTTTGCAAACCGAAAGTGAAGTCACTATTAAAACAAAGACTATGTACTTTGAGAGAGGAAAGGAGAGAATTTAAGAACAAATACAGGAAAAAAAGTGCAGAAGGTGGCAGTAGACTTGTGTGTAACTTTTATTACATATTACAAATCCCAGGGAAGAAGGAAAGAAAAAGGTTTTGAGTAACTTCCTTCTTACTTGAAACCTGTAAATGAACAGGTGCTTTCCAGAAAACTATTGTATTAAAAAGTACTCCCTCCACCACCACACACACATTTGCTTTGATGTTGACAAGTGCTTAAAATTCCTATAATCTTTTAACCTCTTTAGAATTATGGAAAGAAGCCTTAAACAGTTTTCAGTCTACACTAGGGCAGCACAATAGAATCATAGATCTCAGTCTTATTCATCTAAATGTGTGATCTGTAGTACCAATGGGATCCGTGAAATGACCAGATAGTAAAAAAAGGGATCAACCTGCTTCAAATTGCATTATGCAGTTACATTGCACTGAAGTTGTGTTCTGCTACTTTGAAAGAAATAGGTGGTATGGGAAAGAACCTGGAAAATGTTTTGCCTTTTCCTCAGTGTTAACAGGTAAATACTATATGCATATGGCCTAGTACAGCTATTCTCCAGTTATCCACTCCAGAATTCTCTCTTGAGAGAGGCCCATAGCAAGTACTTAAGGATAGTTGTAAGGTAAATAGTCTGGTATTTTTTCTCCTAGCTCTGTCCTATTTCATAAGCTCTATTTCATAGAGACTTTGAGAACGGCAAGTTGTTCCTTGATCTTCTTGATGGGATACTGATTTACTTGATCCTGTTTTGAACCTTTTATCATCCAAAATATCCTCTATGAATGAGTTCTGTAAATTTTTCATACAATATACAATTTTTATTTAGTTTTACATATTCTTGTAATTTGTACTGTGTCATAAATCTTATGCTACAAAACTGACTATTCACCTTCTCTGGGCCATTCCTGAAATTTGTGTCCTACTCATGTGCTAGCTTGTTATTTACAGGTACAAACCTTGCTTGTAAGAAATTAAGTCAAACTTCAAAAGGCAACACATGATGCTACTCAACATTTGATGACTGGTGGGAAGTTTAAAAGACATCCTAAAATAAATCTCATTCTACAGCAGTATTATATATGTTAAATGCATTTTCTTCGTACTGTGTTGTTTTACTCTGATACATGTAACAATTTGTAGGTGGACTGTACTATGTATTTTTTGCTTTAATTCAGCCCTCAATTATGTGAGTAACAGCTACTTCTGCTCTTAGTAAGAAAAGCTATAGTTAAGCCAGATGTTTATATTCAGTTGACACAAAAGGAATTTTTCTTTAAAATACTCTCATGAAACTCAGGTTTTTAGAAGTCCCCTGAAAAATTTCAAGCAAGTTCTCAAGAGTGTCTCCTGCCTACAAAATTCATGTTGTAACTTTGGACTTCCTCCAGCCTTCCTTTCTGCCCTCTCCCCCTAAAGCCAGAAGAATTTACAAAGCAGGGTTATTACAAACTCTGTGTGAGACTTGCTTAGTATCCTATTATATCTAAGGGGACTTAAACCCATATTTTCTTTCTTCAGTGCAAGAATCTATAGTAAAGAAGAAAATAAGCTGTATGTTTCCTGTGGAAACTCTGCCCACAAACCTTCACTGAGTTAAAGAAAGAAGACCAGGACATAGATTAAAATGTTCACTGAAAAAGAAAGAGCTGGCTTTTGGTTTCAGTTCCAAGTACTGCTTATTTATTGAAGGTAGCCTTTGAGGAAAAATTACAGCAATCCTTGTCCTAGTTTGACAAATGGCTTTTCCTACTTAGGGTGCGGACTACTAGGACACTCCTGGCAGGGAGTTAAACACAAGCACAAAAGTCACACAGCCACTAGTGCTACAGTGCTGACTACTGAAATGGCTGCATTGGTCATCATCTAGTCCTTTGACTACAAGCCCAAGCAGCTTTCACACCTATAACTGCGCACAGCAAGAAGACCTAAATAAACTTTAGATACTGCACAAAACTGCGATACACATGTCTCCTTGTACTCATCCTCCTTTTCTCTACCCCAAATAAGTACACTAGACAACAACTATTGCACTGGTAGTGCTGCTTGTGCGGAGTACTACATGCTGCTGTAGCACTAGGGTAAGACCAACAGACGCCTAAAAGTCTGTGGAAAGATCCTATCAGATAAGTGTGCCTAATACTCACTGAGTTTAAACTCTTTGTATGCATTACAGAGAGCCAAATGTCTGAATATTCTGTGCAACTTTAGGCATCAGCTTGAGGTGCAAATGTTACAAGTATAATAAGCCTAGGTTTTCTCTAGTTAGTAGGAAAAAAAAAAAAAAGGTTTCTACAGAAGGGATTCAGGCCAGCACAGATCTGAAAAGCCAGAATAACTAAATGTGTAAGTTAGTTCAGATCTGTCTGCTCTAGGGGCAGAATCAGTTTGAGTTTAGGTACTTCATTTATGGATTACATTGTGGGGAGGTATTGAAAAGTTAACTATTATGCTTAGCCTCCATCCTTAGCTGAAGTTTTCTTTTGCATTCGTCCAAATTTTCAGATACTTGTACATGTGCTTTCTTCTGTATCATGCAAACTATTTAATGTTCAGACTGGCTCTGGAGGAAGTTCAGTTTTCTTCCAAGGAGAAGTCAAATAGATAATACTTCAGTAATTTCAAGAGAAGGTAAGGACTGGAGTAACAAGTTCTGCAGGTTACCTTTGCCAGATCTCAGTGTGAGGAAGCCTGCACAACAACCATCCACAGTGGAGCAGGCTCCACCCCACCAGATCAGTTCCTTTGATACATAATCCAGAGGCTAAAAAAGAAAACAATCTAAAAACTGAAACATGTATGCAGGTAAAGGTAGGTCCCTGAACAAAACATGCTTTAAGGATTGGGGGGGGGGGAAACAACTTTTATTCAGTTATTTTTTTTCCCCCTTAAACTCTTGGAAGTTTCAATCAGTAAGGAATAGTTTTCTGCCATGCTTATTTCAGAAACACTGAATTTTTACTATTAGAGCTCCTGTCAAATTACAGCTGCTCATAACTGAAATTCTAACTTGTTTTCTTGGTATATACCTTAACTTCTTGCACTCAGCAAGCTAGGTGGACATCCTCAACAAAAACTTTTAATTAAGAAGAGATTACAGAACATGTTATCTTACTGAGAGTGCAACACATTTGTTCATTACATACATACCACATTAGAGTATTACTTTCTAAAGGGAATACTTAGTTCATACAGAAAGAAAACAGCACCTAGGTTCAAGTGCATTCAAGTGAATTTTTTTAATATATGATTTTTGCACTGCAAATTAACATAGTGTTTCCCCTTTTCTGCTGCAAAGATATTATTTTAAAAATTAACTTTTTCCTGTGAAATCCAAGTTGCACTGCTTATTCATGCATTCTTGCAATAAAGACAGCTATCCTTTAATGCTCGAATCTGTTACGGAATGGCACTTGCCAAGTACAACTGCTTTTCAAGTGGATCTTTCACTTTAGTAGCCTACAGGGCACAATTAGGTACTGTGATGAAGCTACAGTGAATATGGCTTTGCTGTGTTGCTAACATAATTAGTTTCACACAGGCAACCTGACAACTGAGGGGGTCACAATCCAGCAGATGTATCAAGTGATACATCTTTGCACATACAGATTACATATCATATCACTGCAGTAGCACAAACCGGTTCCATTATATGTCTTATATAGGACAATTAGGACATACTTGTGCTGTGTTATGAAACAGTTACTCAAACGAAGTATATGGACTTTACTCAATAGTGCTAGATTTTTAGGTACCCTCTCCCGAACTTACCTAACAATGTAGCTCAGTATTTGAGTACATACTGCCTAGGAATGTGTTGCAATATATATATATGTAAGAAACAGAACACAGCTAAATACCAATAAATACGAAGATTATTTTCCATACTTTTTCACAGAAGCTGAATTACAGTGCTAGAATGGTAATTTGTAGTTGTCTTATTCACTCATTAGCAAAATTACATCAAAAAGATTTACTTAAAATTCACAGTTAGGACAACAGGGGAATTTTTTCTAATAGTACTAATTTTGGTTTTAAGTTTAAAGTAAAAGGAGGTAGTGCACTAAGGTTCAATCCAATTTTACTGATGCCAGGTATATTTGCCAGTGGCCTGTGGGTTGTCTTGTAATGTGATATTTGAAGAGGATTTGTTTCCATCAATATGTGTGTGTAAGAAAACATCATCTGGTCTCCTGGTTTTACAT